>NW_026622974.1:9587217-9854717 GCF_023065955.2 Ursus arctos
TACTCCCCTGTTTTCAGTTTCTGCCTTTTTGCTCTTCTTTCATAGAGATACTCTACTTTGTCTTCCTAAACTTAGAATTTTTTTTTTCCAATTTCAGAAATCAATGTTTAGTTTTTAAAAGCTTTTTATTGTGGGTGCCTGGGTGGCTCAGTCAGTTAAGCATCTGACCCTTGATTTCAGCTCAGGTCATGATCTCAGGGTCCTGGGATGGAGCCCCACATTGAGCTTCACACTGGGCATGGAGCCTGCTTAAGATTCTCTCTCTCTCCATCTATCCCCTCCCTGTACTCTCTAAAAAAGGGGGAAAAAATTAAAAAGCTTTTTATTGTTCATAAGTTGCTCCTTTTATTTTCTTGTTTTAGGCATGAGGTAGAGTAGAATCTCTCTATATACACCATTTTCTCAAAAATTGTTTCTTGTGCCTGATTTTATTTTATGGTCATTTTCAAAGGTTTCCTTCCCTCCTTCTACATTCCTAATTACTGACAAGCTTTGTTTCATGTTTAAAGACAATGTAACGAAAAAGGTAACTGTGAGAAATAGTTCTATGGATGAGGTTTGTTAACTAACAGATTTTGATGACTTTCTTCAATGAAGAATTCATTCAATTTTCATCAGTCATAGCTCCCCTATTCAATTCTAATCCCTCAGATAGTAGTTGAAATTCCTTGTCTGTTAGTTACCACTTTCTATTCCATTTTGCTATAGAAATATCCTTATATATTAATCATTTTAATGTATGCTTTTTGGAGTTCTTTAGAACTATAACACAATGTTGTTAACATATAAACCACTATGTTAGGATCAAGTCACTTAAAATCACGGTGGTGACCCTCATTTCCTTAACAATGGTACACAAAGGATAAAATTCTGGAGATACTGTGGACTTAAAATCGTATGACTAAATTCTATAATCTTCCTCCTCTTAAATACGGTCTTTTTATTTGATGATGCTAAACATTAGAGGAGCCGTGAAAGTGAAGATCTGAGGAAAGACTGTGCCATTTTACTAATATCAAACCTAAAGAAAACCATCAAGAGTAACCACACTTGGGGTGACTGGGCGGCTCAGTCAGTTGAGCGTCTGCCTTTGGCTGGGGTCATGATCCGAGGTCTCTGGTCTTGGGATGGAGTCTGACATCAGGCTCCCTGTTCAGCGGGAAGCCTTCCCCTCCCTCTCCCCACACCCTGCTTGTGCCCTCTCATGCAAGCACTCTCTCTCAAATTAATAAATAAAATTTAAAAAAAAAAAAAAGTAACTACCCTTGCTGGTTTAAAGATGTCAAAAATAATGTCAAATATATGCTATCTTTCCCTCTCTCACCTCTGACACTATAGGGGAATCTAAATCTCTCCAAAATGTGTCAATTAATTCTACAGCTAATGTTCCCTTTCCCACCTAATGCTCCCTTTCCCACAACTGGTTGCCCCGTTTATTATATAACACAGAGCTCATGTCGGCCTGACTGATGTTTTCTCACCCTAGCTGGGAAGCCAGCTCCCCAAAGAGCAAGTACTACTGTAATGAGGGGAAGCTGCATCTACCAAGCTGTCCATCTGGCAGAGGTGTTCAGCTGTTTTCAGCCTCTCTACAAAGATGCATTCCACACAGCTCCAGTTATGAGGAGGGGAAAAAAAAAAAGCAGAGAATTTTTTTTAAAAAATAGCATAACTTTAAGCAGGTCAAAAATGAATTTCCATTAAATTCTACAAAGAGGCACTTTAGGTTTCCTTGAGAATCACACTCTCCGGAAATTCGTGTGTCATAGCTTATTATCTGCCCTAAGCTATTTTGAGGAATCTATATTTTTAAAAGTTTTGTGATTCATATTAAAACTTTAGTTAAATATGTCTGTTCAGTTAATGCTTTTTAAACTTAGTTTCTTAAAATAGCCTTTGGAAAAATATGAAGCATATTTCTTTGTTGTGGTTTTTACTTCAAAACTGTAATGCAATTAACATTCATGAAAAGTGTTTTCTTCACATGGTTTATGGGCAATTAAGCAGATAAAGTGGGGGGGGGGGCAACAAATCTTAGAGTACTGTGTGTTGAAGGAGCCATTAGGAAAGATACAGGGGAGAAGCATTAATCTATCCCTGGAAGATAAGTGAAGTCTTCTAAGAGGAGATAATCATTGAACTGATTCATAAATATTTGGAATTCAGATGGTCAGAACAAAGAAAAATAAAATTTTAGGTCATATAAACAGCAGGAACAAAGGCACAAAACAGTACAGCATGATAATTTCACTCTAACACTGAGGAATGGGTTTACTTTCAGGGTGAGTTCCTGTTTCATTATCACCTATGTAACACATACAACAAGCATTTTCAACGGCTTTAATGCCAAAAATACCCCTCTCCTTTTTTCGTCTATTGCCTTAAATAATTTGGGGTCTACAATGACATACATTTGTCATACTGTATAATATACTTATATTTATTAAATTTTGAAACAGTAGATGAAAAATTAGATTGCTGGTCAAGAATGAGTTTGCTCTCATTCTACAGTACTTACAAAGACAGCATGATTGCTATAAACTGTTATAAAAGATAACTTTTCATTCTCTACAACTGTATATTCATGGAGTCATATACTATATAACTTTTTTTGGTCTATATTCTTTCACTCAATTATTTCGAGATTCACGTTGTGGCATAAATTGAGATTCCCTTCTTTCTCATTTCTTTTTCTTTCTATACAACACTATCTCAGATCAACCGAGTAATTCACTTTTTATATATTCAAAGAACCTAGAAATCCATAGAGAAAAACAGAAATCGAGGGTTCCGACTCTAGTTATGAGAAGGATTTCAAATTAAGAGTATTTTAAATATACATCAGTATAGGAAAATATTTTACATAGGCTCTCAGTCAATCACATCTCACCCCTAACTTCCTTTAAATTTTGTGTTTCGTTCTTGTATTTTATACTCTCCTGCACTTCCTTTGGCCCCCCTGGGAGAAATAAATAACCCTAAGGAAATTAGTACTTACTAGAGTAGCTGGAGCAATGAAAGTAAAAGTATTGCTGTCTCAGCATGTCAGCAATAAGAGAGAAACATATTAGCAATTGGCTCTTAGACAACAAGGAGAAAGGCAACAAAAATTTGATAGAAGTGTGAATACTTGGTTTGCCAGAAGGAAAGTGAAAACAAAACAAAACTTTCCCATAATGAATTGCTAATTTAATTAGTGTTTTCTGACCCTAGAAGTGAAGGACATTTCTAATTCCTAAACAACGGTTTTTACTGTTTCCCAAAGAATTGCACAAATTTTTAAAAGTAATTTAAAAACAGATTAAACCTGAAAATCCACTCTCATTTTGACATCTGGGACTAAGCCAAAGAATTGTTTCCTCAAGGGGATAAATGTAATAGCATTGGTATATGCATAGAATACCAGATCTCCATATATGATTTTTAACAAGTACACTCAGTTTTGAAACTATGGGACACTTTTCCAAGCAATATTTTAGGGATGGGGGGAAAATAAGACATTTTCATTAAGTTCAAGTTGTTTTAAAAATAAAAAGCAATAAATATCGAAAGTCATGTCAGTGACAGCTCTATTCAACTATCTGTGCTGAGCAGATGCAAGAGGAATGAAAATAATGTATAAAGATATTGAGGCTGAAATAGAAAGGCAAGAATAGTATAAAATACAATCAGAAAAAGCAAGAATCTGCAGCAAAAGGAAAAATATGCTGGGAATAATCAAACTTCTAAGGAAACAGAACACGTTCTAGGAAAAACTGAAGGAAAGTTTTTTCTCATTTTGTTGGTCAACACTATGTAGTTATGCTCCTTAATATAACATCATTTGTAAAATAGGATTTATTATATAGACATTTATATGCATGTTTATAAATATGTTCTATTTTTAAGAATTTAACATACTGTATATAATGCATAATGTATACTTTTTATAAATATATACATCTATATTTATAAGTTATATTTTTCCTTTAAAAACTTAATTTACAGCCCTATTGAAAATACTCTTTATGCTTAAATATATTGTCTTCACTATTTTGTATTTCCCAGAGAGATAATGTACATAAAAGAACCTCTTCATCATCTTATATGCATAAATGCTTTTCTTCTTTTCTACTCTCCAGTTCAGTAGAAATTAGTATAACTGAAACCCTAAACTATTTCCTTTGCAAAAATACTTGAAAAGAACAGAAAAATGAGTAGAAAAAAACCACAAGTTTTTAAAAGAACTCCTACCTTTGGTGACACAAGTCACCTGTTTAGACCTGTTGTAGCAATTTTTTTCTTAACAGCTGTTCTTACTTCATACAGACACAGAGATAAGTTTTGGTTATTAATGATATCTCGGAGCCAGACTATCAAACTATGTTAATATTTATACAAAATTTTGAAGTAAAAGTCCTTGGCTTTTATCAGATTCCTAAACATCTGTCATCAAATATATATATATATGTATATTAAGGTATCTATTCTATAGGGCTTGGCATGCAGGGCTTATGCCCCAGAGACCCAGCCCCAGTTAAACATATTTTCTGCTGAAGTAACAGGTGGCAGAAAAGCAAAAAGATCATGAGACTTTGATTCCAGTCAAATGTTACCTTTTGACAAATGGTTTATAAGACACTTTACCTCCCAGAGATTCCTTTTCTACATGTGTAAAAGGAATACTTTGGGCTAAGACAAGGTTTCAGAGTCTATCTAGTTGTAAGGATTCTCTCCTCTCACTTTTTAATATATTAGGAACTTTTAACTCAAACTGTTGCAAGCCTATGAGGGCTTAGAATATTATCAGCATTTTCACTGTCATTTAAGAAGGTATTTTTATGCCCAGACAGTGCTTGTTTGGTGGCACTAATCCTATATGTTTAGTGTGCATAATTTAATTAGAAATTGATGATGAGAGTTTGATTTCCTTTTCAAGATAAATTAAGCTTACTTGGCAACTTGACTTTCTGGCATCAAATCCCTAGAAATGGTTTTAAAAGTGTATAAATCTGAGCTTGAAAACAAAGGAGGTTTGGACACTCTAAGGAATATATGGAAGAAGAAACTATAGAATTTTAATTGAACATTATTTATCATTTTAAGCTTAATTTCCCAATTATCTGAAAAATCAATAAAGTACATATGAAAATTAGAAAAGGAGAAGCTAAACTATAATTATTTAAAAATATACAATTTAAGTAGATAATCTGAAATATTTACTGGATAAATTATATGAAATAATTGATAGTCTAATGCTCAATACCTAAAAAGTAATCCAATTTAAAAAGGGACAGAAGACATGAATAGACATTTCTCCAAAGATGACATACAGATGACCAACAGACACATGAAAAGATGTCCAACATACTCATCATCGGGGAAATACAAATCAAAACTACAATGAGATATCCCTTCACAGTCAGAATAGATAATATCAAAAACACAAGAAACGAGTATTGATAAGGATGTGAAGTAAAAAGAACCCTTTTGCACTGCTGGTAGGAATGCAAACTGGTACAGCCAATGTGGAAAACAGTATGGAGGTTCCTCAAAAAATTAAAAATAGAACTATCCTACTACCCAGGAATCACACTCCTGGATATTTACCCTTCAAATAAAAAAAACAAAACACTAATTCAAAGGGACACATGCACCCTGATGTTTACAGCAACATCATCTACAGTAGTCAAATTATGGAAACAGCCAACTGTCCATCAACTGATGAATAAAGAAAATGTGTACACCACACACACACACACGCTGGAATATTGTTCAGCCATCAAAAAGAATTAAATCTTGCCATTTGTGACAATATGGACAGAGCTAGAGAGTATTATGCTAAGCAAAATAAGTCAGAGAAAGACTAATACCATATGATCTCACTTACATGTGGAATTTAAGAAACAAAACAAACTAGCAAAGGGGAAAATGTGAGAGAAAGAGAGAGACATACCAAGAAACAGACTCTCAACTATAGAGAACAAACCAAGAGTTACCAGAGGGGGGGTGGGGGATGGTTGAAATAGGAGATGGGGGATGAAGGACTACACTTGTGAGGAGCACCAGGTGTTGTACGGAACTGTTGAATCACTGTACTGTGATTCTGAAACTAACATTGCACTGTATGTTAACTAACTGGAATTTAAATAGAAATAAACAAAGAAAGTACTGCTGGGAATTAGGAGTCCCATTTACAGTTTAGGAAATGCATAAAGGACTTACACTCTTTTGAAGTAATTATTTCAGTGGACTGTGTTTTTTTGACCACAACACTCCTCAAAGATTGCATCACATAGGCTATCACTTCATAAGAAAAAAAAAAAACAGATGTAGTGGATATACTCAATGGAATATTATTCAGACTTAAAAAATGAGATCTTGCCATTTGTGACAACATGGATAGCCATAGAAGGTATTATGCTAATAACAATTGAGTAATAATGAAATAAGTCTAAGAAAGACAAATACCATACAACTTTACTCACATGTGAGATTCAACAGCAAATCAAACGGACAAGCAAACAGAAATAGTCATAAGTACAGAGAACTGGTGATTGCCAGAGCAGAGGCGGAAGGGAGATGGGTGAAGTAAGTGAAGGGGATTAATAGGTACAAACTTCCATTATAAGATAAATATATCGGGAAGATCAAAAGTACAACATAGGGAATATGGTCAATAGCACTGTAATAATGTATGTTGACAGATGGTAACTATACTTTTCACGATGAGCATTGTATAATGTACAGAATTGTTGAATCGCTATGTTGTGCACCTAAACATTGTATATCAGCTGTATTTAATTATTTTTTTAAAAGACTACATAGCAGAGGAATGTCAGAAGACATTATAAAGTAATAACATCTAGAATAGACAAGTATATTGATGGAAAAGACATGTGAGTCGATTATGTGAATTTATAACATGATAAAGATCTAAATGCATGTATAAAAGTTTAACAGTTTAATAAATGAAGTTAGGAAGCTAATTAGATTTTCTGGAAAATAAGTTACATTTTTATCTCTTAGTAAAAATAAAGTTCAGGTTCACCATTATTGATGAACACAATAAAAGTTTTGTAATAAATACAAAATAAATTTCTAGGAAACTTGGGATAGAAAATCCTTATGAATAAGATGCAGAAGTCACAAGCCATGATGGAAAATAGGAATAAAATTGAGCGCATCAGAATCAAACAAGTTTATGACAAAAATGCATGAAAAACAAAGCTAAAAGATGACAAACACAATATGGAAAATAAAATGCAAGAAAAAACTATACATTACAACTCCCTAAAATATAGAATTCATTGAAGAAATATCAATTTGTACTCATTATATTCATTTTTTTCATTAATTCATTTTTAAAAGAAATTATCAGACTTGATAAGATTGAGTGTGGATTAGGGTGTGGTATCAGGGAATTCTCATGTATTCCTGTGAGTATGGTTTGAAATTTGAATTTCATATACTACATGTCTAAGCATTTTCAGTTGTTTTTCTTCCACACAAGTACGTGAATATGTTAATAAGGAAGCATAAATATTAGTATTCACTGAATCACTTAAATAAACATTTAGCCTACTTTCCAGGACTTTGGCACAGAGTTATAGATCATTTTCTTTCTGGAGACATCCCTTATTGCCACTGCGAAAGAGAAAGTATTTAGTTGAAATATTGAACTAACTCATCCTATTACTCGATCTCATTACTCTTAGCTCCATTCAGTGTCTCACGTGTATCCAGGATACTAATCTGGCTTTTTGTCTTTCATCTTACTGAGACACATGACCCATTGACTCCTTGATTTCCTCCTTGTTTTCAGCCTCCTCCTGTATTCCCCTATTCAGTGTAGATGAAATGAACCATTTTTGTATTATCAGCCTAATGCTCTCTAATGCCACTGTCCTTCTCTAATAACTTCTTGATAAAAACCCAATCACTGAAAGAATCATAGAGCATAGCTGAAGAGAAGCTTACAACTTTATAGACAGAGGTCACTCTAAATTCAGGATCTAAGACCTTAAATAAATTCTCAATATTCCCCAAATACCACGAACTTTCCCGAGTTTGCCCTCTGATTTTCAACATTGTAATTTTCAATTTTTGTAAACTGCCCTCAAAACTTGAGTTTTCCTAAACCCCTACATGTTCCTCTGATTCTATTTCAGCGAAATATACCTTCAGAGAAAGAAAAAAAAAAAATCAAGCCAGCAGACTGCAACTCTTTTCCTTTCTACCTGCCCACTCCATAAACGTTCCGACACCTACAACTTTTCTTCTTCATTCTGTCAGTGACGTTCTGAATCCACCTGTGTGTCAGGGGCCCCAAGTTCACCCCCCAAGATTGATGACTCATGAGAATGGCTCAAAAAAACTCAGAAAAAAACCCCTATGATAATCACAGTTGTAGTTTATTCTATCAAAAGAATACAGATTAAACTCAGCAAAGGGAGAAGATGAATAAAGCCAAGTGTAGGAAACATGCAAGCTTACAGTTGTCTTATCCCAGTGAACTAGCACAGGAGGCATTTAATTCCCCCAACAACAATATGTGATAATACATGGTGCTGACAATGAGGGCCCACCTGAGCCTTGTGTCCAGGGTTCTTATTGAGGGGTCAGTCATATATATAGTCATATATTCCTTCCCTTCTAATGGCTTCTCTGTCTATATTCCCTGCTAGAGTACAAGATCCTTAAGGGCAGAATCTTACCCTATCTTATTTTCTAATTAGTCATGCATGGCTCATTGTAGAGACTGAAAAACATTGCAAAAATTACTGGAAAAAAATATGCTTAATGAATTGGACTGTGCAGACAGCTGTTCTGATTAAAATATATGCCTTTTGTAATCTTTTTCTGTTTCCATTCATAATCGTGATTCCTTGTGCCCAACAATTCTGCTTCTGTCTTGGGTGGAACTGAAGAAATCACTAGTTATTGTATTGATTGATTGAGGACTTCCTGGGATCTATGCAATGAAACCACTAAGAACCCGTGTCTTTCTATGCACAGAAATCCAACTAGGCAATGTAAATTTTCTAGGTCAGGAAGACTTCCTGTTATCTAATGTTTTAACTAAGATGGGAAATAAAATCTAGAGTAAAAATCATGGAAATAGTTGTCTTTCTTACCAGTAAATAAATGCCCATATTTCTGATTTATTCTTCGCTTCTTTTCTCAATAATCCTCTCTTAACTACTGCCCTGTTTCTTCTCTTTCCTAAGCTTTTCAGTTCTAACTCCTCTCCTGACATCATATCAAACTTGCTTCCCATTTTAGGATTCCAACCTGAAAATGAGTGGCTCTGCATGAGAGAAGATCCAAATAAATAATTTGTTTAGAGTTAAAATTTTACTAAAGTAGTATTTTTTTCTTAAATGTGCTGTGACTCAATCCTGTAACTTCACTGTTTTAAAGATTTTAGAGAGACAGAGAGAGAGAGAGAGAGCACATGCATGAGCGAGCATGTGCACCAGAGAAGGGGCAGAGGGAGAGAGAAGCTGAAGCAGACTCCACGATCAGAGTAGACCCTGAGGCAGGGCTTGATCACAGGACCGTGAGATCCTGACCTGAGCCAAAACCAACAGTCTGACAGCTCAACTGACTGAGCCACACAGGTGGCCCTCAATCCTGTTACTTTAATGGATGTTAACACAATCACAAATGGTACACTTGAGAAGGAAAAAAAAACCCCAAAACAAAAAACAAAACAAAACTTTACAGATGATTTCTATATAAATATCATGCCTACTCCACTGGCTTAATTGAGGCCTCTCCCATGAGGACTTTACCTTTAAAAGATTATTTACATACGACAATATGGATAAATCTCAAATACAGTATGCTAAATACAAGTGGACTAAAAAATAATAAATTCCATTCTGTGCATTTCCATTCATATGACATTCTTATAAAGGTAAGACACAAAGGGGACAAAAAAAGATTAGTGGTACTGGATTAGTGGCACTGGTACTGGATTACTGGGAAATTTTTGGATGTGTTGCAATTGTTCTGTATTTTGAGTTGTACTTTCATGACTGTATACATGTGTCAAAACTCACAGAACTGTACCTTGAATGTTCTGCATATAAATTTTTAATACTTAAAAAATTGAAAAAAAATCAGGGATTAAAAAGGTGGGAGCTCATGCATTCTTTCCACAAACAAGTGTTAAATTCCTTGTACGTGCCAGGTATTACCCTAGGTGCTGGTGAGATAGTGCTGAAGAGAATCAAAGAAGAATACTGCTATTTCTAGTAGATTGATAGAAAAATCATGTGACAGCAATCAATCTAATCCATCAGGCCTTTTGTGAGGGTCTACACCGTGCAAAATATCCCAGGTAGCCAGAGAAAAGGCAAAGAAAAATTCTATTAGCGATGGAGATTCAGGTTATTCATAAGCCCAATCTATTCCCAGAAAATACTGCCACTTAGTAATGAAAGAAAGATTTGGAGAAAAGCCACCATTACCAAAACTGGGGTAAAATTTTACTATTCATTGATAAAAAGTTATCATATAAAAAATATTAACTTTAAAGAAGTGCTTTTAATCCAACTATTAATAAAAATGACAATGTTATCAGTTTATTTTTCAAAGATGACCACTATTATGTAGATAATAGCCACTGTTTTAAATTACATAATCTGGAAATCAAGATTATAATGTCAGTAGTTTTAGAAAAAAAAATTATAACATCCAAAGGAAAGATAAAGCCTTTTTGTGAATAAGATTTTTCAGTTGGTGATGTTATCTCCTTATATTTAAAGGCCTTGGTCTTTACATCATAAACTGAAATCTATAAAGAAAAATAAAAACTGAAACAAAATCTAAGTGTGATAAAAATATCTTGCTAGAAGAATTGAGACCCTCTGCTTTCTGTAGTGTTTCTAAACAATTTATTATTTCCCTCATGGGCACATACAATGTATCTGAAAAGCTCTTGCATTTCAGTATGCCTCAGTAACTTTCTGCTGCAGCTAGCTGTCACAGAAAGATTTCCATTGTTAAAAGAGATTCGCTGATTTATCTTACTGTTGTAGCAGTTTTACGTTAGTTATCTTTCATGCTTAAGTTTCTGATATTCAAGTGTTTATTTCAAGCTTCATAAAAATTCCTCTGACATTACATTTTTGAGGCCTATCCGGAGATCACAGAGAGTCACATATAACACCTTTGAGAGGAAAAAAAAAAAAAAACTGGCATTTTTAACACAGACAGCAAAGCATTTATGTATTGAATATTTACTATAGTCAGGGGAACATATAGTAATCATTGTATATCTTTAAGGATTAATTGATAGAAACTTACGTTTCAAATTAATTTTGATAATGTCTGTTGAAGTTGTGTATCAATTGGGCATAGATAAGATAGTTTGGGGAAAATACCAGGATTAATAATATCTCTATAAATAATATACGTTTATGTATGGCAAGGACTAGGCTCATATCTCAATCTCTATCAGAGACACATGTGATAATAACTAATAATATCGAGGCTGTAGATACTGGCTTTAATACTAGCTTTACCACTATTGTTTTATGTCAATAGCCAAGTTTCTTGAATTCCATTGCTCTTCGTTTCCTCCACTGCAGTTTAGAAGAAATACATTACATGATTTCTAAAGTGCTTTCTTAATTTGGGTTCCCTTAAGAGAAGACCTTGAAACAAGGCCTCGGTGCAGATAGTTTAGGGGGATTAATTCAAAGAATCAGGAGTTGGGAAGCAGGACGAGAGACCAGAGGAAGAGACTATAATAAAAATGTATGATCAAGATTGATACTGTACCATACTCATGGAACCCCTGAATAGTGTAAAAATCCCTCTATTATGTGATTGTGCAAAGGATGGTCATACTCTCATGCCCTGTGGGATGAGGATTTTCCCTGAATGAGTTAACACTCCCACACTTCTGGGCTGCTCCTGGGCTCTGATTGGAGCTGAGCAGGAACCCACGGCTTTGGAGAAAGCTATGAAAGAGGAGAGCAAGAGTATGCCCAGTGGGTGCATGAGATAATCATGTCTATGCTTAGTGAGTTCTATGGCATTGGAGGAGTTCACTGAGAGGATGTGGCCTTCAGTTGACCTGTGAGCTGGATACAGGTAATCAGGGGCTCCTTAGCACCTTTATTGTTTTTGGGAGACACATTCCCCACTTTCAGAAGTGGTCCAATGACATAGCCTTGAGATAGTAACATGATATTGTGACCACCTGGATGGTTTACATGACTGAACCCAGTTAAGGCCTCTATATAAATTTTTAAGGTTTGATGGGCAGGTGCAGAAATCTAGCCATCTCTTGTGGACACGCAAGACAAGCTTTGTAAACATGTACTCTTGCTTATGAATACTACTATCTACTGACCTGGAGTGGTCTGCCTCTTTCTTAGGTCTCTCCTTGCCATCGATGTACAAGGTCTGGTTTGGGAACTAACAATTGGTGAGGCAGTCAGGAGACCAAAGAAATGGATTTGGGAAAGAGACATCTGTGGGGGAAATTCTGAGTTGGCCACAGAACTCTGTGTAGGGAGGAGTGGCCCATACATAAGATGCCAGTGGACTACCACATGAATTTTTAGGGAACACCCTAAAAATGCCAGCTGCTTTAATGCACTTGTTTGAGGGACTGCAAATGATACATTGTGTCAAAGAAGAGAGATGAACAGTTGCCCCCGTGAGCTGACTTCTGTGGAAAGTTTAGCTGGACACTGATGCCTGACTAAATCTCAAGTTAGAAAGTTGGAAGAGCTAAGATTAGAGAAGGACATGCAGTTATCCATTACTCTGCTAGCTTCAGGGCTGGCAGACAAAGCTGTAGAGGAGGATAATAAATTGAAGACCTTAGCATCAGTCATTTTGCAAAGTTAGGAAGGCACAAAATGCCACAGATTGAGATTCAAGCACTAATGGCAAAGGCTGATTATGATACTAAAAGGTGGAATCCCTGGGAACCTGAGAAGATTAAAGGGAAGGATGTGGTGATTGACACTGAAACAAAATGCCCCATGCTATCTAACCCCTGAAACAAAAGAAAATTTAAAATGACAATCACCCTAGACTTCTAATAGAAAAATGTACCCAGAAACGCCTAGGAGGAAACCTGTATTCTTTCTCTGTCCCTTGAAGTTATAAATCTTCTCTTATTTGTGAAATGTAAACACTGCCCACAGAGACTGAAGAAAAAAAAAAAGGGGGGGGGGGAAGAGGCTTGGCAAAATACAATCCCCTGTAGAAGCTCCCACAACCAGCTCTAGCTCATAGTCTCCGTAAGATTGTTTACCAAGGGTGAATACAAATCTTAAAAGTCTTCTCCACAAATATTAATAAAAGTATTTAGCCATGCGAGTGGGTACCTAAATCATGGCCAAAGTTATAGAATGAAAGCCATGGGCTTTCTGTTTGTGTGGTTATATATGTCTGGGGTTATTTATTATGATATACATAATTTTCTACCTTTGGAGTACTACCAAAATTGAGCTCTATTTAATTGGCTTTTAAAAAACACTTTAATATCAAGGTATACTTATGTAAAACAAACTTAATTTTCTTCCGTCTGCTCAAAGGATAAAGGTTTTGATTCTTTTTGTTTTTTGTTTTTTTGAACTATTGGTCTGTTCTTGATGAGATTATGAAAGGCTTTTTTTTTTTTTAATCTTTTAAGTAATATGCCTAGAAAACATTCTGTGCTTTATCAAAATAATTTCCTGTGATTCATGTTGTTTTTACCAGGTCTTTGATTACTTAATAAAACTGAACCCTCTCTATTAAAAGAGCTAAGATTTTTTTTTATACTTATGTAACTTTCTGTATTTGCCATTAAAGTATTTGTTATTTTGGTTAAATAGATAACTGAGTGTAGTTTCACAGTGACCTACACTCCTATATAATCAATTGTTTTAACCCGGCTTTTGATATTTTTGACAAAGGTCTCCAAAATCAAATTCTAAATGAAGTCTTGTTGACCTTGAACTAACTTTGGGAAATTCCAGAGCATCCCTGAAACAGTGAAAAGATGTGTTCTCTTTATTAAAGAGATATATTAAACTAATTAGGTTTACTTGATATGTTAAATTACATGGGAATCATGATCAAATAAATGCTAAACTTTATTTTAGGGCCTATTTATATGAAATTCCTAAAAAATTGGTATATCCCAGCATAATGTTATCAGTCATAATAAAATTTATGGCACAAAAATAACCAAATTTCCTTGTCAATTATATTACAATAAACTTTCATCAGATCTTTACCCATAAGAATTAACTCTTTTGTCATTTACAGAGCCCTTGTTTTACTCTGATGCTTCAGCAAAAGTGCTTCATCTTTAAGGAGTTTCATAGAAAAGACTCTGACATGCTCAAGTCTCTGATAACTAAATTGGTTTTCCTTCACATGAGAGGGGCAACAATGGACTTTTCGAGTGCTTCCCCAAGGCTACATGCTTGGCCACAGCATGTTATTGGATAGTAAAGTGAGATCTGGCCCTGTTCTCCTTCCCCATTTCAGTAAAATGGGTCCATTATTTTGACACTATAATGAAGACGTGCTTCTGTTTCAAGACCCTGCACGCCTTGCTGAAACGTCTATGATGGAGGGAATAGGCAACAAAGCAGTAGGCAGTTCAAGGCCCAGACACCACCATAATGTTTTTGGGAGTCACTTGGTGTGTAAAATGTGTGTTGTCCCAGAAGTTGTGATTGATAAGGTATAAATCCATCCAACCTCTAGAAAGATGAAAGAAATGCAAACCTTTGTATGGATTTGGAGGTTTTAGAGGGCTTTTGTTCCCCACCTGGCATAGTGCCTTCCTCACTTATGCCACCTGGTGATGAAAAGGCATATGTGAGACTGGGGGTCAGAACAGCAAGCCACCTATGAGAAGAAAAAAATACTAATGAAGCAAATTAAAGTTCTGGGCATCATCCAAACAGGGCTACAGTTTGAGTTAGATGCATCTTTGACTTCAGAAAGTATGGGTTGAGTGCTATGGCAGAGACAACAGAAAGAAAGGACTCTTTTGGTCCCAGCTCTAGAAGGGATTAGAAACCCAGTATACTTACATAAATCAATAGCTCTTAGCAGTGTACACAGCATTTCTCCATATACAGCCTCTCACACAGCAGTCACTAGGCTAAACTCAGAGTGGTTTGGCTAGTCATCACTCATGAGCCCTGGCCATTGACCTTTTATATTGACAGCTGGGCTGTTCTAAAGAGACTATTCCTATGCCTTGTACAATGGGAATCCAAGGGATGGATGATTGTCAGTGGGCCCTTTTGAGGTTACAATATGTATGAGGACATTTAGGTTCACCTGCAAAAGCCTAAAGTATTCCTAACAGTCTTCCATGTCCTAGGTCATAAGGCATTGACACCCATACCAATCAGGAGGTTGGTGCCCTAGCCTGGGAGCAAACCCTAACAACTGTCCCTTCAGGAGACACAACAGACTGGGTGCCTAAGAGTGGCCACCCTTGTGCCTGGGTAGGATGGTGTATTGCCAAAGATGCTGAATTGCCCCTGAAATATAGTGATTTGGTTAATGCAATTAACGGCAAGCTATCTGGGTTCTAAATAATACCCAAGACAACTGCAAAAGACATCTGGGGTCATCCACCAGAGTTCCCAACAGGTGAGGAACTGAAAGATGGATTACACTGGCTTTCTCTCTTCATGTGAGTGTTCTAAATATACCCTGGTTTGTATGGACACTGAGTCTAACATTTCCCCTTTTGCTGCACAAACCCGGATGGCACCATTAGGGGATTAGAGAAACTGAGTACCATTTACAGATACCCTTGTTGAACAGACCATGATCAGGGGTCACATTTCAAAGGTCATGGTATGCAAGACTTGGCAAAGGAACATGACATTAGAGATTTCATCTCCCCTCTAACCCATACGAGCAGGGTTGGTAAAAAGGAAAAATGGAATATTAAGGCAATAGATGAAATTAATGACAGGAAAAATCACCTTGGCTTTGTGGGCTAGAGTATTGTCCCAGGTTTTAATACATTTGAATGACAATTAGTAGGGCCTATCACACCATATCCAGACTGGGAACCACTGTTGACACACAGTACCACAAAAGTTTGGAGTTCAAGCAAAACAGCCATTATTCCAACTCTTAGTGTGGATCAACATGCTATACTACTGAAAACATCAAGCCCCAACACCCATGAGAAAGGCATCATCTACTGGAATTTGCATTGGGATGTCCCACCAGGATGGGTGAGTTACTTTACATCCCTCACTGAGGGGGTACTACTCAATCTCTTCTGGGATCGCATTGTCCTGCTGCAAGCTGGACCTGTTGAAACACACTATGCCTAGAATGGAACATACACCATTGAAAGTGGGGCAAAAGTAGGGGTCCTGGTCTGGCATATCCTGTCCCCTGTCCATTTCCTCATGCCTAAGAATACTCACTCTGCCAACATGTATGGTATGTATCACCAGGTCAAGTTCCTAAAACTGACAACCTCAATCTCCTCAAGACTAGGTGTGCAATGTTCTGTTTTCTATTGGTATGACCATTGAGTGTCATCTTTGGTCCCTCCATTGACCTGGAGGACATCATAGCACACATAGAAGCCCCTACTAAATTCACCCAGCAAATCTTAAGTGATAGCCTACAAAGCCTGTCCCTATTGAACACTGAAACATCTCTAATGAGAAAAGCTGTGCTCCAAAAATAGGATGGCTTTAGATATTACTACTGTCTCACAAAGAGTCACCAGTACCATTACCCAAACAGAATGGTATGTGTGTATACCTAATCAGTCTACTAATGTGTCATCTTTATTAAAGCACAAGTAAATGCCCTGACTGTACTGACCCTCAGACTAGACAAATTAATAAGTCAGTGGTTAGAATCATGGGGCTCTTTGTAGAAAAAGTGGTCACTCATTTGGGGAATTAGTGTCTTTTTTTTCTTTTGAAACTAGTGTTTTAATGTATTTGTCTTTCATGTGACTGTATTGTTGTTGTGGTATTTGCCTTCAGTGGAGCCAGACAGCCACTAAATGAGCCACCTCCATGCCAATAAAATTCTCTGACTGCTCAGAGCACACTGCAGAAGATGGGAATGTATGAGATTGTAAGAGCTGGTTATGAGAGATGAAATGTCAGAGGAGGTCACTGAGAGGACAAGATCACCAGTTAACCAGCAAGCTAGACCAAGGCAATCAGTCTCCTCACCACCTCCTATCCTTGGGATGTATATTCAGCTGGTCTTTCCTGCACTATAATATGTCCCTAGACATGGCCCTGGGATAGTAATATGCTATTGAGACTACCTTGATGGTATATATGACTGATACCCAGTTAAGACCTCTATATAAACTTTAAAGATTTGATGGGTGGGTACAGAAATCTACTCAATTTGCAGCCACCTAAGATAAGCCTCCAAAGTTCCATTGCTAATTAAACTGCCATCTACCAACCTGGAGTTCCCTGCCTCTTTCTTCAATTTCTCTTTGACCTGAGTTTGCAAAACTATGAGACTCTCACCAGGTACAGAATGGGACTACTGACAACAGCAGTAGCTAAAATCAGAAGCATTTTGAGAGACTGAGGTGGTAGTACCATAAGTATTCAATACTCTTTGCAGCTAAAGGATATGGTTCTAAGTCTGTATTTCCTGAGTTGAATATTATCATCATATGAGGAATGAATGAGAATGCATAACAAAAAAAACAAAAAATTATGGTGATTCTCATGGTACGGTTTCTGTAAAGAGAGAATGGAGTATCAAATAATTTGTCCTTATACCTTGATAATTTTGGAGAAAAAAAAGATCCATATATATAGTATAATTATATATAATATTATATAAATAAAAATATATGTAATTTTACTGTATATAAATATATATTAAGTATATATTTAAATAGCATGTAAGTTGAATTCTGTGGTAGGGATAGGTGACTTAACAGGAATATCAGTCCTACAAAAGATTTTTTTAAGGGCATCTATCTACTCATCAAAATGTCCTTACTCAGCAAGCAGATTTCTGCTTAGTGATAAAGTCTTCCAAGTACCAAGATAATGGGAAAGGAATAACTTAATAAGGATTTAGATATATCTCCCATTGTGAATAATAAATGGATTCCCTGATACATAAATCACTTTTCTTTTTAGTCATTGTGAATCAACATATGGTAGGAGATAACGTTTGAATGAGAGAGTTTTAAAATGTGCATGTCAGAATTAGACCCTGTATTATGATGTGATAAGATACAGAACACCTATAGAGTTTAGTATAGGGTATGGTTGGTAGTTGGGGCGGGGTGATATATATACGCATCTACATGTTAGACCAAACATCACATTATTAACTTTCACACTATGTTCATCTGAGCCTAAAGAGTGTGTGGAAATGCAGATAAAACTGCATCTAAACAGTGCTTTCAGTGTATCAAATGAAAGGGAGAACATATGAAGGAATATTTAGCATTGTGGCAAAGGTATCCATCATGAGATAGATGGGAAAAGAATGTTTATGGTGTGTGGGTTCTTCTATCACTTTGATTTACAACCAAACATTTAAAAACATGAGTATACTAGTTGTCCACTATTCTTTTGTCCTACTTTTCACTGTTGATTTGATAATATGCTTTATCACTTTGTCAGTTCTTCTCCCGGTTCTTTCACATAAATATGCCTACATTTCTGAAAACTCTCATGTTGACACCGGGGCAAGCCAAATTCAGTCTTTATTCCCTATTTATCAAATTCTTTTCAGCTTCAGATGTTTTCTAATAGCTGATAGCAATGGGAAATTCAGGGGGAAATTAGGGGATAAAAATAATGGTGAGGGTAGGGAAAGAAAATAGAAAAATGAGACAGAGGTAAATAAGTTTTTCAGTCATTTCATACTATGCAGTATACTTTAGAGGTTTGGTGCATGGCAGACTGGGGATGTAATATAAGTAGGTATGATTATATGCAAATAAATTTCCTAAGAAGAAATCCAGATGCACTATCCATTTGAGCCTTCTAAAATTATTGGGAACCCATTAAGTTTTTCATAAAATTTATTCTATATTAAGTATTTTAATTCTATTTTAAAATTATTTCTAATTATCTAAACATTCTATTTTAAAATTATTTCTAATTATCTAAACAAGAAAATTCAAGGTAAATACCATATGTAATAGTTTTAGGTAAAAACAGAAAATAGTTAAAAACAACTACTTAATGCACATTACATCATAAGGTCTGGGTACAAAAGTACTACTTATGTTATAAGAAACATCACAACTTACATATTTAATCAAGTATATTTCATGGTGTCTCATTATTAATAACTACTTTATTTTTGCTATTTAATTAGGCTTTCTCTAGAACTTTACCATTTGGATTGACTCCTGAAGTTAAGGTGTCACAGAAAATTTGTTATCTCATTATTTACAGATTTGTTTTGTTTTGGTTTATTTTCATGATTTATCTTGCATCTATATATACTTTATTTACCACTCTTGGGCTCCCTAAATTTTGACTATTCCTAAACATCAGTTCCACCTGCTGAAAAAACAAAGGATATTGTCCTAACTGCAGATATTTAAAATTATGCTAACACCTCTCTAAAGTTTTCTAAAATAAAATTTAAAAAATATTTAGGTCATTGTTATAATTTTATAGACTTATACAGTGAATTGAAACATTCAGTATCACCCATATTCCCATTGCATTCATAAATTGGGTGGGAGGAGCTATTCAATATACTGTGCTTGGCACTGGGAGATTTCTGGAAACAATTCTGAAAGTCATATTTCCAATGTCAACCTAGGAGTGCTAGAATGATTTGGCAATTAGGATTCTCTTAACTCTGTTATAGGTATGACAAAAATTACAACTAAAAACAATTTACTAGATTGCTCTATCTGAAAATGACAGAAATATTGATATTAGTAGTCATTGAGAATATACCCATAACATTCTACTGTTATGGTTTCTTTTACCCAATAAAAATGATTGTCTCTTTGTACTTCAAATCTTGTACAAACTAGTTTTAGGTATTAAGTGTCACTTTATTGAAGGAATTTCTATGAGTGAGAGAAAGACGGTGACGTATGAAGAGCCTGAGTACACTTCCTCACACAGACACACCAAGGTTGCAACTACATATAAAGCAACTCTCTCAGAGTGACAAGAGGACTAGCAGAACAACTTTCCACAGCTAAAGCTATAGAGAAAAAGCCACAGTGTAAAGGGTGGGGGACAGAGACATGGTCTGGTTGGGAATCAAACCCCTAGTAGAACAACCCACAAGTGAGAGGGATACTACAGGCATAGAGGTTCTCCCAGAAGAGCAAGATGTCTACGCCCTCTATTGGGCACCCTCTGCTATGGGGATCCACAACATGAAGACAAGCCCTCCAAACATTTGGCTTTGAAAATCAGTGGGGCCTAACTCTGAGAAAGTGAGAGGGCCATATGAAACTGGGATCCCATTCTTAAAGTGCCCACAATCTATATTACTGTAAGACCCAGCACAGAGGCAGCAGTTTGAAAAGCACCTGGACCATATGTGAAGGAGATTTAGATTTTAGGGTATGAGCTGGAGGAAGAGAGATGAGTGGGAACTTTCTCTGGGAACGCAAGAGGCTGGTGGGAGCCTTTTTTCTCACTACCCTTTAGCCTAACTGCCCTGACACTGGTGGGCAGCTGTTCTGACACTATCCATTCACCTTGTTAGCAGAGCTTACCCTACCACTGCTTTCTTTGGTGAACCTACCTGCCCAAACTGTCCTATCCACAGGTACCCACGCTTGAAAGCAACTCCCTGCCTGGGGATGGGGAAAGGCCCTACCACCAGCATACCTGTCATAGTCACAGCCCAGCCCAGGCACAACAGGAGAATGCATGAGCCCACACAGGCAACACCCTTGGAAAACCTGGTACTGATGACCATGGGGGATTGCCTTCTATGCCCCCAAAGGATACATTCTGCATAAGGCCACTACTTTCAAGACCAGGAGATGTAGTTAACTACCTAAAATATAGAAACAACAACAAAACCTAGAGACTCAGATACAATGAGGATACACTAAATAAAACAGAGATAAGCAATCTACCTGATAAAACATTGCAGATAATGGTCACAGAACTATTCACCAAACTTGATGAAAAGAAGATTTACTCAATGAAAACTTCAACAAAGAGACAAAAGAAAAAAATCACACCTGAAGAACATTAAAATGGAAAGCGTGCACGTGTATGCACACGCACGCACACACACAAGGTATCAAAAGCAGAAGATAATCTAGTGATCTCGAAGAAAGGTAGAAATCATCCAAGCTGCATAGCAAAAGGTAAAAAAAAAAAAAAAAAAAAAAAGAATTTAAAGAAAAAGGAGAATAGGTTAAGGAAACCCTAGGACATGAAGAGAACATTCACATTATAGGAGTCCTACAAGGAGAAGGGGGTGGGGGAGCAAGAAATTTATTTAAAGAAACAATAGCCGAAAAGTTCCCTAAGTCAATGAAGGAAATAGATATCAAGGTCTAGGAAGCACAGAGAAAACAAAATAAACCCAGAGATGACCACACCACAACACATAATGAAAATCTCAAAATTAAAGATAAAGAAAAAAATCTTAAATACAGTGAGAGAAAAACAACTAGTTACCTGTAAGGGAATGCACATAATATTATTGTTGATTTTTTAGTAGAAACTTTATAGGCTAGAAGAGAGTGGCCTGATATAGTCAAATTGCTGAAAGGAAAACAAAGCAAACAAAAGAAAACAAAACAAAAACAAAACAAAAAACCTGTACCAACATACCATAGCCATCAATGTTATCATTTAGACTTGAAGAGTTTGCCAAACAAAAAGTTAAAGGAGTTCATCACCACTAAACCAGCCACACGAGAAATATTGAAAGAACTACTTTAAGCAGAAAAGAAAAGGCCATAACTACATGAAAATTATGAAAGAAAAATTTCACTGGTAAAAACAAAGTAGTAGTCCACTTATATAGCTAGCATGAAGGTTTGAAGACAGAAGTAGAAAAATTATCACAATAATTAAATTTACAAGATGAAAATATGTAAAATATGATGTCAAATTCATAAAACGTGTAGTGCTTTTAGATGTGTTTGAACTTAAGAAATCATAAACTTAAACTGCTATATCATAGGATATTTTATATGAACCTCAAGGTAATGACAAACCATAAACCTATAACAGACAAAAAATTAAGTGAAAGGAATCTCAATATAACCCTCAAGTCACCAAACCTAAGAGAAGAATGGAGTAAAGAGGCACTACAGAAGAATTTGATAGAAGAAACCAACTATTAATACAAAGATGTTCTCACAGCAGTCACCATCATAGCCGAAGTCAAAAATGATCTAAATGTTCATTAACAGGAAATGACTAAATAAATGATGGTCTAGTAAAAAAAAAAAAAAGGCACTACAAAAACCACCAGAAAACAATTAACAAAGTGGCAGTAAGCTACAATTATCAATAATTACTTTAAATGTAAATGAACTAATGTTCCAATCAAAAGACATAGGATGGGTAAAGGGCTTAAAAAGACCAATCAATATGCTGCCTACAAGAGATTCACTTCAAACCTAAAAACACATACAGACTGAAAGTAAAGGGGTGGAAAAAGATATTCCATTGCAATGGAAGTGGAAAAAAAAAATGCTAGGGTAGCAATACTTCTATCAGACAATATAGACAAAATAAAACCTATAATAAGACACACCGAAGGGCATTATAGAATGATAAAGGGAAAAATACAACAAGATGATATAACAACAGTAAATATCCATGCACCCAATATAGGAGCACATTGTAAAGCAAATGTTAACATAAAGGGAGAAATTCAAAGTACTACAATAATAGTGGAGGATTTTAACACCCTACTTATATCAATGAATAGTTCATCTAAACAAACAAATCAATACAGAAATGTGGATTTGAAGAACACATTAGACCAGATGAACACACATATGCAGAACATTCCAAATAAAAACAGCAGAATAAACATTCTCTTCAAGTGCACATGGAATATTCTCCAGGATAGCTCACATGTTAGGCCACAAAAACAAGTCTCACTAAATTTGATTTGATATATAATGCATCTTTGCTGACTGTAACAGTACAAAACTAGAAATCAATTACAAGTAAAAAAAACAAAAACGAAAAAACTGGAACACACACAAATATGTAGAGACTAAGCAGCATGCTGCTAAACAACAAATGGGTTAAAAAAGAAGTTAATGAGGAATTTAAAAATACAAACAGATAAAAATGAAACCACAACAGTCCAAAATCTTTGGGACACAGCAAAAGCAGTTCTAAGATAGATGTTTATAGTGATACAGACCTACATCAAGAAACAAGAATAACTTCAAATAAACAAATTAAACCTACAGTTAAATTACATAAAGACCAGAGCAGAAATAACTTAAAAAAATAGAAAAGATGAATGAAACCAAGAACTGATTCTTTGAAAATGTAAGCAAAATTAATAAACCTTTACCCAGACTCAGAAAGGGTGGTACAATTAATTAAAATCAGAAATAAAAGAGGAAAAGTAGCAATCAACACCAGAAAAAAAAAATGATTATCCAGGGGAAAAAAAGGATTATCCAGGGAAAAAAGGATTATCCAAGACTACTAAAAAAATATATGCCAACAAATTGGACAAATTACAACAAATAGATAAATTCCTAGAAACACACATCTAAGACTGAATTAGAGTGAAATAGAAAATCTTATAGGCCAATTACCAGTAATAAAATTGAATCCAAAACAAAAAAACAAAACAAAAAACCTCCCAACGAATGAAAGTCCAGAACCAGATGGCTTCGTGGGTGAATGCTATCAAATATTTAAAGAGTTAATACCTATCCTTCTCAAACTATCTCAAGAAATAGAAGTACAATGAAATTAGAAGCTTTCCTTCCATGAGGCCAGCATTATTTTAATACCAAAACCAAACAAAATCACTCTAAAAAAAAAAAAAAAAAGGAAAGAAACAGAAACACAGGCCAATATCTAAGATGAACATAAAGGAAAAAAAATCCTCAAAAAAATATTAGCAAACCAAATTCAAAATTACATTAAAACATCACTCACCATGATCAAGTGGGATTTTCCCCAGATGTCCAAAGATGGTTTGATATCTGCAAATCAATGCAGTCCATACTAAAAAGTGAAAGATAATTATATAACCATTACAATAGATACAGAAAAAGCATCAGAAAAAATTCAACATACATTCATGATAAAAATTCTCAACAAAATGGGTTTAAAGGAGACATATCTCAATGTAATAAAGCCCACGTATGTGTAGACCAAATCTTCTTTAACCATTCATCTATTGAAGGGCATCTCGGCTCCTTCCACAGTTTGGCTATTGTGGACAATGCTGCTATGAACATTGGGGTGCATATGGCCCTTCTCTTCACTATGTCTGTATCTTTCGGGTAAAACCCAGTAGTGCAATTGCTAGATCATAGGGTAGCTCAATTTTTAACTTTTTTAGGGATCTCCACACTGTTTTCCAGAGTGGCTGTACCAACTTGCATTCCCACTAACAGTGTAAGAGGGTACCCCTTTCTCCACATCCTCTCCAACATTTGTTGTTTCTTGCCTTGTCCATTTTTGCCATTCTAACTGGTATAAGGTGGTATCTCAATGTGGTTTTGATTTGAATTTCCTTGATGGCTAATGATATTGAACATGTTTTTATGTGTCTGTTAGCCATTTGTATGTCTTCATTGGAAAAGGGTCTGTTCATATCTTCTGCCCATTTGTTTGATTATTTGTTTCTTGGTCCATATAGACAATGGAATATTACTCAACCATCAAAAAGAATGATTATCCAACATTTGCATCAACATGGATAGGACTGGAGGAGATTATGCTGAGTGAAATAAGTCAAGCAGAGAAAGACAATTATCATATGGTTTCACTCATTTGTGGAACATAAGGAATAACAGGGAGATCGTTAGGAGAAGGAAGGGAAAAATCAAGGGGAGGGGGTCAGAGAGGGAAATGAACCATGAGAAGACTATGGACTCTGGGAAACAAACTGAGGGTTTTAGAGGGGAGGAGGGTAAGGGGACAGGCTAGCCTGGTGAAGGGTATTAAGGAGGGCACATATTGCATGGAGCACTGGGTGTTACATGCAAACAATGGATCATGGAACACTACATCAAAAACTAATGATGTACTGTATGGTGACTAAAATATCATAATAATAATAAACAAAAAAGCCCATGTATGGCAAACACACAGCTATCATACTCTATAGTGAAAAATTGAAAACTTTTCCTCTAAGATCAGGAACAAGACAAGGATGTCTACTTTCACCACTTTTATTCAACATAGTGCTAGGAGGCCCACCCACAGCAATCAGACAGCAGAATGCATCCAAACTGATAAGGAAGAAGTAAAACATTAACTATTTATAGATCCTATATATAGAAAACCCAAAAATCTCCACCAAAAAACTATTAGAATTCAGTAAAGTTGAAGAATGCAAAATATTTGTACAGAAATCTGTTGCATTTATATACACTGATATACTAACAGAAATTAAGAAAGCAATCCCATTTAGAATTATATCAAAGATAATAAAAGACCTATGAATAAATTTAATCAAGGAGGTGAAACTGGTACTCTGAAAACTATAAGGCACTGATGAAAAAAGTGGAAGACATAAATACATTTAAAGATACACCATGTCTATGGACTACAAGAATATTGTTAAAATGTCCATACTACCCAAAGCAATCTATAGATTCAATATAATTCCTATAAAAATACCAGCAGCATTTTTTTACACAACCAGAACAAATAATACTAAAATGTGTATGGAGCCATAAAGCACCCTGGATAACCAAAACAATCTTAAGAAGAATGAAGTTGGAGGTATCACAATCCCAAATTTCAAAATACA
Organism: Ursus arctos; assembly: GCF_023065955.2. Classification (NCBI taxonomy): domain Eukaryota; kingdom Metazoa; phylum Chordata; class Mammalia; order Carnivora; family Ursidae; genus Ursus; species Ursus arctos. Next base: position 9,613,132 of record NW_026622974.1, read on the forward strand.
CTACAAAGCTATAGTAATTGAAACTGTGACCAAAAGAGACACATAGATCACCGGATTAAAATAGAGAGCTCAGGAAAAGAAAACAAAAAGCAAACACCGCTCCCCAAAAAACAAGTTCATATGACCAATTACTCTACAATATAGGAGACAAGAATATACAATGAGAAAAGGTCATTTCTTAATAAATGATGTGGTGAAACTGGACCACTTTCTTTTACCATGTACAGAATAAACTCAAGATGGATAAAGACCTAAATTTAAGACCTGAAACTGTAACTCGAAAATATATGCAGCAAACTTTTGGACATGATGCTTAGCAATGTGTTCTTGGATAGGTCTCTTCAGGGATGGGCAACAAAAGCAAAAATAAGCAATTAGGACTACATCAAACTAAAATGCTTTTGCACAGCTAAGGAAACCATCAACAAAATGAAAAGGCGACTACTGAGAAAATATTCTCAGGTATATTCATTAAATATTAATATCCAAAATATATACAGAATCATACACCACCAAAAACAAACTAATGAAAAATCGGGCAAAGGACAATAATAGACATTGTTTCCAAAGAAGTCATAAAGATGGCCAACATAAGAAAATGCCCAACGTCACTAATCATCAGGGAAATGCAAATCAAAGCCAGAGCGAGGTACCACCTCATACCAGTCAGAATGGCTAATATCAAAAAGACAAGTAGTAACAAGTGTTGGTTAAGATGTGGAGAAAAGGGAGCCCTTGTGCACTATTGATGGGAATATAAATTTGTGCAGCCACTATGAAAAACAGTATAAGATTTCCTATAAAATCAAGCATAGAAATACCTTATGATCCAATAATTCTACTTCTGGGTATTTACCTGAAGAAAATGAAAACATTAGATCAAAATGATGTATGTCCCTTATGTTTTGCAGCAGTATTGACAATATCCAAAATACGGAAACAACCTATATGTCCATCCATAGATGGATGGATACGGTTTATACGTACACACATGCATGCGTGCACGCACGCCCACACACACACAATGGAAAATTACTTAGCCACAGAAATGTGGCTGTTTGCAAGTTGGATGGACATAGAGACCATTACCTTAAGTGAATTAAATCAGACATAGACAAATACCATATGATTTCATGTACCTGTGGAATTTAAAAAGCAAAACAGATGGATGCACAGATTTATAAATATAGAGAACAAACTGGTAGTTTTCCAAAGGGAGGGGTAGGGGAAATGGGCAAAATAGATGAAGGAGATTAAGAGGTACAAACTTCAGCTATAAAATAAGTCAGGGAAGTAAAGTACTGCATAGGGAATATAGTCAATAACGTTGCAATAACTTTGTAAGGTAACAGATGGTAACTAGATTTAATGTGGTTATCATTTCATAATGTATATAAATGTTGCACCATTATGTTGTACGTGTGAAACTAATATAATATTGTATGTCAACTATACTTCAATTAAAAAAATAAATGTCAGTTTATAATGGCCCTTTAAAAAAAGTTTTTTGAGAGAGTATGTGTGAGTGGGGGAAGGGGCAAAGAGAGATGGTGAGAAATTCAAGCAGATTCTCCACTGAGTGTGGAGCCCCAACATGGGGTTTGATACCATGACCCTAAGATCATGACCTGAGCTGAAATCAAGAGTCCATTGCCTAACCGAGTGAGCCAGCCAGACACCCTATAATGGTCCATTTTATGGAGACTTACTTGAATCTTACAGAATGCTGGCACAAGCTGGAACTGGGCCAATTGTTTAACATTTTGTTGTTGTTGTTGTTTTCTAAATAACCAGAAGTCTCTTTAAATGAGGAAAAAAGTAAACATCTGAGACTTTTCCATTGGTTATCTACCAAAAGGGGATTTCTGAATCATATGTAGTTCTATATTTAGTTATTTGAACTCTATATGGTTTTCCATAATGATGGTACCAATTTACATTCCCACCAACAGTGTACAAGGATTTTTTTCTTCTCCACATCATCAAATACTTTTAAGAATTATAGACATCTTAACAGGTGTGGTATCTCATCATGGTTATCATTTGCATTTCCCTAATGATTAGTGATGTTAAGCACCTTTCCATTTACCTGTTGGCCATCTGTGTGTCTTCTTGGAAAAATGTCTATTCAGGTCCTTTCCATTTTTAAGGTTTTTTTAAATTCTATTCAGTTTTATGAATTCCTTACATATTTTGTATATTAACCCATCAGATATGACTTGCAGCTATTCTCCCTTCAATCCATAAACTGCCTTTTGATTTTGTTATTTCCTTTGCTGTACAGAGGCTTTTTATTATGTTTGATGTCATCCCACTTGTTTATCTTTGCTTTCGTTGCCTGAACTTTTGATGTCAGAGCCAAAAATCATTACCAAGTCCAAATCAGTACCTTGAATAAATGTCTGTGTTTCCATGTTTGTTGCAGTATCCAAAATACCCAAGATATGGAAACAAACTGTCTATTGAGAGAAGAATGGATAAATATCTGTGCTATACCCCCCACACAGGAATATTACATTATTCATTTAAAAATCTTGTCATTTGTAACAACATGGATGAACATGGAAGTGGTTGTTAAGTGAAATAAGCCTGACACAATTGATCTCACATGTGAAATCTAAAACATTCAGATACACAGAAGAACAGTGGTTATCAGGAACAGGTAGGTGGGAGAAAGGAGGAGATAAGCTGTCAAAGGGCACAAAGTTGCAGTTTTGTAGGGTAAATAAGTCTAGATATCTCATGTACAGCATTGTGACTATAGTTAGTAACACATTAGTGGAAATTTGCTAAGAGTAAATTTCATGTGCCCTCATCTCACACACACAAATGATAACTATGTGAAAAGATCTGTTAATTAACTTGACTATAGCAATCATTTTACTATGCATATCAAATCATGTTGTACACCTTAAACATACATTTTTTATTAAGAGCAGGGGATGAACATGATTAGAAAAAAGTAGAGCTCTTAGGCTTTATATCTAAGACATAAATGTGTAATACCAGTGTCATTTATGTAAACAACTAAGTTAGGCACGGGCATTTTTATCTTGGTCTCAAATTGATGTGTCCCTGAGAGTGGACATAAAATGGTTACATTTTAAAGTAATATAGGACTATAGCCAATGGGTTGTTTGCTTAATATTGTCTACTGGAATTACCAAAGTCATTGGAATGGAAAAAAGAGAGATTACAGATGAAGACACAGAAGTTGAAAGAGGTTCAACAACTGGCCTATGGTTGCACTTCAAGGATAACATGGATAATTTTAAAGCCTCAATTTTATTTTTTTAATGCTTGCTTTTTGTTGTTGTTGTTGTTATATAAAAATACTTTCTCTTATCAGGCTGATCTTCTCAGGGTATCTGCCACATCTACCTCCCCACCTGCCCATCTTGACATTTCTTCTACTTTATGGCACCCTTCCCCTCCTGAACTCCTCTATTATCCATAATTCAAAGTCCAATTAAAGTCCTGCTTTGTTTATAGAACTCCGGTTACTACAATCTATAATAATTATATTCCCTGCACCACTAATGAACTTCTATGCTATAAAATCAATTAGCACATAACTACTATGTTATTAAACCATTTGATAGTTTTGTATCCCTAAATAGATTGAAAACTCTACCACCAAGATCCTGGGATACATACATTAGCACATAGCAAAGGACAGAGTACATTTTGGGAATACAGTAAACAATTGTTTATTGGCTCAGTGACTCATTTATTCACTCTTTCATTCCATTCACAGTGATAATTGCAAATTTATATTTTCTATATATTAAAAGTTGTGTAGAAGTTCTAATTCTGGTAGTGAAGAAATGGGATCAGACACCCTCACATCACACAACTAAATAAAACATACGGAAAACATTTTTCTCAGATACTGAACAGAGAGGACAGGACTAGGACCTTTGAGAAAAGAGAACGGAGGTGAGTCTATAATTACCTTATTTCCAGAGGCACTTTCCAGACCACAAGGAAGAGAAGGGAAACAAAGTTAGCAGTCTTGCTGAATCAAAGAGACGGATATTAGAGTTCAGAGAGGCCACCTTGCCTAGAATCTGTGGGGTAAAGAATGTCTGAGAGAAGGAAGCTGCCAAGAACAAGATCTCCAGAGATGTTCAGAGAGTCCTCTGTGAATATCATACTGAGTACTGATTTATATTCAATGCCACTGGTCAACAGTAAGCCAAACAATTTCCTGAGTTTCTACAAGGGAGGGAAACAGTTTGTGTTTACAGCAGAGTAGAAAAGCTTCTTAATGTATGGAGCATTAAGCAGAGTCCCAAAAGTGGTGTTGTTTTAGAGTGAGACTAAATTAGCTATATACGGGGGGGGGGGGGGGGGAGAGCTACTTTGAACATATCCTAGCAAATCTTAAAAGCAAGATTTGAAGAATCAAATGGTTCAAAGTGACTTAACTGTGTCCCAGAACACAGCCCGGCAATGTTTAAAGAAACAAAAGAACACCTAGGACCCAACAAAGTAAAATGCAGAGGGCACAGCAACCAATTCAAAACAAACAAAAAACAAAACAAAATAAAAATGCACCAAGCATGCAAAGAAGCAGGTAAAGATAAAGTAATCAGAAGAAAACTCAGTTAAGAACACAGAAACAAATATGATGCATTTAATAAACAAGATGGTAAAACTTTGATTAATATGATCTGTATTTTAAGTATAGATGAAAACACACAAATAATTAGGAGCTAAATTAAAAATATAAATCCAAATGAACTATTAGAGAGAGAAGCATCCACTCTGAAATATAAAATACACTGTATTTTTTACATATGGTATGAGGTATAGGTTGAAGTTCCTTTTTTTATAGAGCTAATGAATGGTCTCAGAACCATTTGTTAGAAAATCCGTTCTTTGCTCTATTGAATTGCCCTTTCATCTTTATTGAAAATCAACTAATCATATATGTTATGTCATATATATCATATATATTTATATGTTGATCATATATGTCTATATATGTTGTGTGTGTGTAGGTCTATCTCTGGACTCTATTGCTCTCTTGATTTATATATCTATTCTTTCTCCAATACCATACCTTCACAATTACTGTAGATTTTAAGACTTGAAATCAGCTACTTTTGAGTGCCTAATTTTTAATGGTGTTTCAATCTTTATAGCATTCCAAAATTTCAATGCACAAATGCAAAAAGTGACACATGTGGTCAGAAAATATGGTTTCTCTGATTACCAGCACTCAGAAAAAATCAAAGATTAAAAGGAAAGTTAATTCTGGTTAGAAAAATAAAATAGATTTGATCTGAGTAAGAATCTTTCAAATATCTATTTGCTGATTAATTTTTTTTTTCAGTTTTCTCTCAAGTGAGAAACACATTTTTTTCATGTTTAGTTTATCTTTGATATTTATAGCTATTATTTCTCCTTCAATTTTCATTCCAAGTGTATACCCCAAGATGATCTCACACTGAGTTTTTCTAGTATATTGATTAAATGTTTCATTTTCAAAATCTTGCACTTTCATACTAAATGCCCTCCTAATGTATCATTCACATATCTACTAATTCTTACATATTCTCAGGGCTGAGAAATAGGTATCTCGAGAAAGGGAAGATGATTGTAATGAGACCAATGATGAAATTTCTTATGTGAATTTTAAAATAGGTAAAATGAAAACCTAATTATGGCACATAAATTTATGTGAGAAACATGAAAGGACTATGGAATCACTGCAAAACAAAGAAATATGAAACAAATGTCTTTGTTTTATTCATTTATTTAGAGGAGCTTTTTTTGCAGCAAATATATTAAAACCAAGGTTTATTTTCAATAAAATTCATTTCTTGTTCATTGCATTATATTTAGTAATGATGCTATATAATATTGTAAAGAATTATTTCTAATTTTTGAGTACCAAAAAATACTGTTTTGGGCACATTTTAAAATAAGAATCCCTTATAGAAAAAAAACTATCTCCATATTGACTTTCTGAAGAGGAAGTCCCACTTAATAGTCTTAGAAATTAAATTTGCAAGAAGAAAGTAGAGCCAAAGCAGAATTCTCATGCTCAATGTTTTGGTTTCTTGGTCTTTAAAATCAACCTCCAATTTCTAGCCTAAATTTTGGACCATAAATCAACAGCACACATTCAAGGTCTAGAATCACTGAAAAAGAAAACTGGTGAGACTGATCTTTATCTTCCTTAATATTGAGGTTGTGTTATAATAAGCTTTCCTTCTAGGTTGTTTCAGCAACTACATGTTAGAGTTTTGCTGTTCCCTGGGGATTCAGGAGCTTTTAAATTTGTCTTGTCATTTTACTTTTTCTCAACATTTTACCCACCTGTTTAACTTCAAAATTTTGGAATATTTGATTTTAGTGCTTAATTATATTTTATACACTCATGCAATTACAGATTTCAATAATAAGTATTTGATAGAACACTAGCAATTAGGAACTTTTTGGCATTGGCTGTAATAGGAAACATATTTGGACACCTTAAGAATTACATACCTCGGGAGAAGGGAAAAGATGGTGGAGGAGTAGGGGTCCCCTTTTTCAGTCAGTCCCCCGAGTCGAGCTGGATAGGTACCAGACCAGCCTAAACAACCATGGAACCAGCCTGAGACGCAGGAAGATGCATCTTGATCTCTACAAATGAACATCTCTAGCGCTGAGTATTAAGGTACGAAGCGGGGAGCTGTGAAACTGCACACAGATATTGGAAGATAAACGGAAGAGGGAGGGAGCCGCCGCGTTCAGGCGCCGGAAAGCGGCAGCCACCTGCACGGGGGAGCGGGCAGACTCGCGGACCAGCACCCAGAAAGTGGACTGAAACCGTGAGCCCGGGAATGTGCACGTGACCAGACTGAAAACCGGAGCTCCGGAGCGCACGCTCAAACTAGACTGAAACGGGGAGCTTGGGAGGGAGCACGCGTACGACCTGACAGAAAACCGGAGTGCTCACTGGAACCGGACTGATACTAGGAGCTCAGGAGCAGGACCGCCCGCGCCACCAGACTGAAAACCCGCGCTCTGGAGTACAAGCGAACCACACTGAAACAGAGAGCTTGGGAGCATGCGCGGGAACTGGGGCGGCTGGCGGTGTTAGAAGCACAAAGGACAGAGACGTGCAGGCCCTGAAGTGAGGGCTGGGATACCGGCTGTGGGGCACACAACCCAGGAAGCTGCACGGTTTTTGGCAGCACCGACAGAAACAGAGTTAAAGAGGCCAAGAGAGCTCAGTGGAGAGCGGACTGCGATCTCTCTGTTCTGAGACAGAGGCTGGGATTCGGCCACTGCTGCTCAGACTCTCAGAAGAGGCACAGAAAACTACCGGGGAAAGCCACCAGAGAACAAATGCCTGGAAATACCAGCTCACATTGTGCCAATCCCTACCCCCCTCACAGGGGACAGGGAGACTCTACCCAAACAGGGTTGCCTGAATATCAGCACGGCAGGCCCCTCCCCCAGAAGGCAGGCTGAAAAAATCAAGAAGCCCATATCCCTGAGGTCCCTATAAAACAAGTGCACACTGCCTGGGTCCTGATCAATAATTTGGGCTCTGGACAACCCTGCAACCTCTCATCAGAATGACGAGGAGGAGAAATCCCCCCCAGCAAAGCAAAGATAATGAGTCTGTGGCCTCTGCCACAGAACTGATGGATATCGATATAAACAAATTGTCAGAAATCGAGTTCAGAGTAACACTAGTCAAGATGATGTGTAGGCTTGAAAAAAATATTAACAAAAATATTAACAAGAATATAAAATCTCTAAGGGTGGAAAGGAGAGCGAATCTGGCAGAAATTTAAAATGCTATGAATCAAATGCAGTCAAAACTAGAGTCTCTAATGGCCAGGGTAAATGAGGCAGAAGAACGGATTAGTGAATTGGAGGATGTGATGGTAGAACAGAAAGCTAAAACAGAAACTTGGCTCAAAAAAATCCAATCTCAAGAATGTAGGTTACAGGAGATTACTGACTTAATGAAACATTCCAATGTCAGAATCATCGGCATCCCCAAGAGGGTGGAGAAAGAGAGAGGTTTAGAAGAGATATTTGAACAAATTATAGCTGAGAACTTCCCTAATCTGGCAAAGGAAACAAGCATTCATGTCCAAGAGGCAGAGAGGGCCCTTCCCAAATTAAACCACGACAAACCTACACCATGTCACGTCATAGTGCAATTTGTAAATATTAGATCCAAGGATACAGTATTGAAAGTGGCCAGGGTGAAGAAATTTCTCACGTACAGAAGCAAAAGTATCAGAATAATGTCAGACCTGTCTACACAGATCTGGAATGAGAGGAAGGGTTGGCAGGATATTTTTAAAGCTCTTTCAGAGAAAAACATGGAGCCAAGGATCCTTTACCCAGCAAGGCTGTCATTCAGAATTGATGGACAGATAAGGACCTTCTAGGATCAGCAGGAACTGACTGAATTTGTAACCATGAAACCAGCCCTACAGGAGATATTAAGGGGGGGGGGGTTTCTATAAAAGTAAAAAGGCCCCAAGAGTGATACAGAACAGAAATTTACAATCTATGGAAACAAAGACTTCACAGGCAACATGACATCATTAAAATCATATCTCTCAATAATCACTCTCAGTGTGAATGGCCTAAATGCCCCCATAAAATGACACAGGGTTGCAGATTGGATAAAAAGACATGACCCATCCATTTGCTGTCTACAAGAGACTCACCTTGAACCTAAAGATACATCCAGACTGAAAGTGAAGGGATGGAAAACTATTTTTCATGCCAATGGACCTCAAAAGAAAGCTGGGGTAGCAATTCTTAGATTAGATTTTAAACTAAAGACCGTAGTTAGAGATACAAAAATGACACTATATTATTCTTAAAGGATGTATCCAACAAGTGGATATGACAATTATAAATATCTATGCCCCCAACAGGGAAGCAGCAAGATACACAAGCCAACTCGCAACCAGAATAAAGAGATATATAGATAATAATACGTTAATAGTAGGGGACCTCAACACTCTGCTCTCAGCAATAGACAGATCAACTAAGCAGAAAATCAACAAAGAAACAAGAGCTTTGAATGACATACTAGACCAGATGGACCTCATAGATATATGCAGAACACTACACCCCAGAACTGAATACTCATTCTTTTCGAATGCACATGGAACTTTCTCCAGAATAGATCATCTACTGGATCACGAAATAGGTCTCAACCGATACCAAAAGACTGAAATTATTCCCTGCATATTCTCAGACCACAATGCTTTGAAATTGGAACTCAATCACCAGGAAAAATTTGGAAGAAACTCAAACACCTGGAAACTAAGAACCATCCTACTCAAGAATGATTGGGTAAACCAGAAAATTAAAAATCAATTTAAACAATTTATGGAGACCAACGAGAATGAAAACACAATGATCTAAAACCTATGGGACACTACAAAGGCAGTCCTAAGGGGAAAATACATAGCCATCCAAGCCTCACTCAAAAGAATAGAAAAATCTAAAATGCAGTTCTCATCTCAAGAAGCTGGAGCTGGAACAGAAGAACAGGCCTAACCCATGCACAAGAAAGCAGTTGATCACAATTAGAACAGACATCAATGAATTAGAAGCCAGAAGCACAGTAGAGCAGATCAACAGAACCAGAAGCTGGTTCTTTGAAAGAATAAATAAGATCGATAAGCCACTGGCAAGACTTATTCAAAGGAATAGAGAAAGGACCCAAATTAATAAAATTATGAATAAAAGGGGAGAGGTCACAACCAACACCAATGAAATAGGAAGGATCATTAGAAACTTATCAACAGCTTTATGCCAATAAATTAAACAACCTGGAAGAAATGGATGCCTTCCTGGAAACCTATAAACTACCAAGACTGAAACAGGAAGATACTGATTATTTAAACAGACCGATTAATTATGAAGAGATTGAAACAGTGATCAAAAGCCTCCCCAAAAACAAGAGTCCAGGGCCTGACGGATTTCCCAGGGAATTCTACCAAACATTCGAAGAAGAAACAATACCTATTCTCTTGAAGCTGTTTCAAAAAATAGAAACAGAAGGAAAACTACCAAATTCATTCTATGAGGCCAGTATTACCTTGATCCCCAAACCAGGCAAGGACCCCATCAAAAAGGAGAATTACAGACCGATTTCCCTAATGAATATGGACGCCAAAATTCTCAGCAAGGGGGCGCCTGGGTGGCACAGTGGTTAAACGTCTGCCTTCGGCTCAGGGCATGATCCCGGCTATGGGATCGAGCCCCACATTGGGCTCCTCCGCTATGAGCCTGCTTCTTCCTCTCCCACTCCCCCTGCTTGTGTTCCCTCTCTCGCTGGCTGTCTCTATCTCTGTCGAATAAATAAATAAAATCTTAAAAAAAAAAATTCTCAGCAAGATCCTAGCTAATAGGATCCAACAGTACATTAAAAGGATTATCCATCATGACCAAGTGGGATTCATTCGTGAGATGCAAGCGTGGTTCAACATTTGCAAATCGATCGGTGTGATACATTGTATCAACAAGAAAAGAGTCAAGAACGATGATCCTCTCAATTGATGAAGAAAAAGCATTTGACAAAATACAGCATCCTTTTTTGATTAAAACCCTTCAGAGTGTAGAGATAGAGGATACATTCCTCAATTTTATAAAAACCATCTATGAAAAGCCTACAGCAAATATCATTCTCAATGTGGAAAAGCTGGAAACCTTTCCCTTAAGATCAGGAACACGACAAGGATGCCCACTCTCGCCATTATTATACAACATAGTACTAGAAGTCCTTGCAACAGCAATCAGACAACAAAAAGGGATAAAAGGTATCCAAATCGGCAAAGAAGAAGTCAAACTGTCTCTCTTCACAGAGGACATGAAACTCTATATGGAAAACCCAAAAGACTCCACCCCCAAACTACTAGAAGTTATAGAGCAATTCAATAATGTGGTGGGATTCAAAATCAATGCTCAGAAATCAGCTGCATTTCTATACACGAAAAATGAGACTGAAGAAAGAAATTAGGGAATCCATTCCATTTACAATAGCACCAAAAATCATATGTTATCTCGGAATTAACTTAACCAGAGATGTAAAGGATCTATATTCTAGAAACTACAAATCACTCTTGAAAGACATTGAAGAAGACACAAAAAGATGGAAAAATATTCCATGCTCATGGATTGGAAGAATAAACATAGTTAAAATGTCTATGCTACCCAGAGCAATCTACACTTTCAATGCCATCCTGATCAAAATACCAATGACATTTTTCAAAGAACTGGAAAAAACAGACCTTAAATTTGTGTGGAACCAGAAAAGGCCCCGAATCGCCAAGAAATTGTTGAAAAGGAAAAACAAAGCTGGGGGCATCATGTTGCCAGATTTCAAGCTATACTACAAAGTTGTGATCACAAAGGCAGCATGGTACTGGCACAAAAACAGTAGACACAGACCAATGGAACAGCACAGAGAACCCAGAAATAGACCCTCTGCTCTTTGGGCAACTAATCTTTGACAAAGCAGGAAAAAACAACCAGTGGAAAAGACAGTCTCTTCAATAAATGGTCCTGGGAAAATTGGACAGCTACATGCAAAAGAATGAAACTTGAGCACTCTCTCACACCATACGCAAAGATAAACTCCAAATGGATGAAAGACCTCGATGTGAGACAGGAATCCATCAAAATCCTAGAGAACATAGGCTTCAACCTCTTTGACATCGGCCACAACAAATTTTTTTCATGACACATCTCCAAAGGCAAGAGAAACAAAAGAAAAAATGAACTTGTGGGACTTCATCAAGATAAGAAGCTTCTGCACAGCCAAGGAAACAGTCAAAAAAACTAAGAGGCAGCCCACGGAATGGGAAAATATTTGCAAATGATATTACAGATAAAAGACTGGTATCCAAAGAACTTCTCAAACTCAATACGTGAGAAACAAATAAACAAATCATAAAATGGGCAGAAGATATGAACAGACACTTTTCCAATGAAGACATACAAATGGCTAACAGACACATGAAAACATGTTCAAAATCATTAGCCATCAGGGAAATTCAAATCAAAACCACACTGAGATACCACCTTACGCCAGTTAGAATGGCAAAAATTGACAAGGCAGGAAACAACAAATGTTGGAGAGGATGTGGAGAAAGGGGTACCCTCTTACACTGTTGGTGGGAATGCAAGTTGCTACAGCCACTCTGGAAAACAGTGTGGAGGTCCCTTAAAAAGTTAAAAATTGGGCTACCCTATGATGAAGCCATTGCACTACTGGGTATTTACCCCAAAGGTACAGATGTAGTGAAGAGAAGGGCCATATGCACCCCAATGTTCATAGCAGCATTGTCCTCAATAGCTAAATTGTGGAAGGAGCCAAGATACCCTTCAACAGATGACTGGATTAAGAAGATGTGGTCTATATATACTCAGCCATCAAAAAGAACAATTTCTCAACATTCACAGCAACATGGACAGGACTGGAGGAGATAATGCTAAGTGAAATAAGTCAAGCAGGGAAAGACAATTATCATATGGTTTCACTCATTTATGGAACATAAGAAGTAGGAAGATCTGTAGGAGAAGGGAAGAAGACGGGGGGGGGGGTAAACAGAAGGGGGAGTGAACCATGAGAGACTGGACTCTGGGAAACAAACTGAGGGCTTCAGAGGGGAGGGGAGTGGGGGAATTGGATAGGCCGTTGATGGGTATTAAGGAGGGCACGTATTGCATGGTGCACTGTGTGTTATATGCAAGTAATAAATCATGGAAATTTACATAAAATACTAGGGATGTACTGTATGGTGTCTAACATAAAAATTATTATAAAAAAGGAATTACAAACCTCAAAAAGATATATAATTTGTCAATAAATACATTTTTAAATGCTCAACATGGGTAGTCTTCAAGAAAATATGCAAACCTCAGTGAAATTCCACTAAGCTATGGTATGACTAAAAAAACAAGTATTAGAAAAGAATGTAGAGCAAGTACAAACAGTATAAACTACTGCTGGGCATGTAAAATAGTATAATCACTTTTGAAAATTGACATTTATCAATTTAATTCAATATACACTTACCATATGACTCAAGAATATTAATCCTAGGTCTTAAGAGGAAAAAAAAACATATCCATGCAAAGATATGTACCTAAATATTCACTGTAACATGATTTATAATAACCCAAAACTGAAAACTATAATATATTCATAAACTCAAATCTACTTAAAAATAAGGAGAAGCAAACTATTGATATATGCAAGAAGATGCAGGATTTGAAAAGCATGTTTAACAAATAAAGGCAAATGCAAAAGAATATTTATTTGGGATATGATTCTATTTGTTTGAAATTACAGAGCAGGACAAACCAATTGATAACCTCACGGAAAGATGAAATATTACCTGGGATTGGTTCTTGGTTGGGTTCATGGCAGAGACAGTAGAGATATTTTAGAAGTGATAAAAATATTTAATATATAAATTGTTAAAAAATGTATATATGTTTTCCTAAGTTTATCAAATTCCACCTTTAAAATCAATGTACTGAGATCCAGGGAAAAGAGAATAGGTGGACCCTAATCTTGCCTTATTTCATGGATACAACTAGATAATACAAGAGTGTAAATAATCCAGAAAATGACCCAAAGACTGGAGGAACAAATTCCACAATAAATGTAGAGAAGAGATCACATACGTGTGTGTGTGTGTGTGTGTGTGTGTGTGTGTGTGTGAGAGAGAGAGAGAGAGAGAGAGAGAGAGAGATTAAATTTTTCCAGGAGTAGAATTTAGTAACTCATGACTTACATATAACATCCAATACTTGACACAAGTGCCCTCCTTAATACCTATCACCCACCCACCTCCCTTCCATCAACTCTGTTACCTAACATTAAGAGTCTCTCATCCACTTTTCCTACCCTCTTCAATGATGTCAACACTGGATACGAACACCATGCATCCCACAACAACCATCCCCATTCCCCATGCTTGGGCAGATGTGCCCCCTCCCCCAAGGACTGCCCCGGCCCCTGCACTGAAGTTTCCTTCCCCAAGAAGACACAAACCTTGCTTATACCAAACCTCCCACCCCATGCACATTACAGATCTGCTTCTGCCAATACACCCATCCAAAGTGCCCAGCCCATCCAAAGTGGTCCCTCAAGCCTGGCAGTATGCAAGAAGCTCCAACAGGGGCCAAAGCCAAAGTAACTACTTTGGGAAGATAACCACACACACCAAGCTGACTTGAAATGGGGGCAAACAGCTGGTCTAACTGCAGGTTCCACCTACCAATGAACGTTTCTCAGGGGATGACACAGGGAAGTCACCTTCTAGTTTGGTGCTACGTCTCTGGCAGATGCCTGGTCTGATGAAACTCAAGCCGGAGGCAACTCCAAACTGGCCCACTAACACTTTGGGACCAAACACTGCCTGTGGCAGGCAAAGAGAACCACTGAAGACAACTGGCCTGAAGGAAAAAGCAGCTCAGCTAAAATAGAAGGGCACACCCAATACACATTGGAGACACCCTTGATGCACCAGGTTCAACTGGTGAACAGGGGACACTGAGTGGCAGGGCACCACAAGACCTCTTATTTGAAAAGCCATTACTTTCAAGTGCAGGAGATGTAGCTGACTTTCCTATACATAGAAACCAACAGAATTAGACAAAATAAGGAGATAGAGAAATATGTCCCAAATGAAAGAATAGGACAAAAATAACAGAAAGAGACTTAAGTAAGATTAAAATAAGCAATATGCCTGACAGCATGTAAAGTAATGATCATAAAAATACTCACTAGACTTGAGAAAAGAGTGAAGGACCTCAGTGAAACTTTTAACAAAGAGATAAAAAAAATCTAAAAAAAGAACCAATCAGATATGAAGATCATGATAAATGAATTTAAAAATACATTAGATGGAATAAAAAGTGGTCTAGAATAAGCAGAAAAAAATCAATGGCCTGGAGGACAGAATGGAAAGTAATCAAGCTCAGCAAATGAGAGAAAAAAGAATTATTCAAATAAGAATAGATTTAGAGAATCTAGGAAACAGACTTCCAAATTCAGAAGGCACAGAGAACCCCCATCAAAATCAACAAAAGCAGGCAAACTCCAAGACATATTGTAATTAAATTTACAAAATAGAGTAATAAAGAAAAAAATCATAAAAACAGCAAGACAAAAGAAGTTCCTAATTTACCAGGGAAGACCCATAAATCTAGCTGCAGATCTCTCCACAGAAACTTGGCAAGCCAGAAGAGAGTGGCATGATATATTCAATGTGCTGAATGGGAAAAATCTCCAGCCAAGAATATTCTATCCAGCAACACTATCATTCAGTAGTGAAGGAGATTAAAAAGTTACCCAAACAAACAAAAACTAAAGATGTTCATGACCACTAAACCAGCCCTGCAAGAAATATTAAAGGTGACTCTGAGTGGGAAGGAAAAACCAAAAATCACAAAGACTAGAAAGGAACAGAAAATCTCCAGAAACAATGACAAAACCAGTAACAAAATGGTACTAAATACATATCTATTGATAATTTCTCTGAATCTAAATGAACTAATTACTCCAATCAAAAGACATAGGTGACAGAATGGATTTTAAAAAAATCTGTCTATATGCTGCCTACAAGAGACTCATTTTAGACCTAAAGGCACCTACAGAATGAAGGTGAGGGGATGGAGAAACATTTATCATGCAAATGGAAGTCAAGAGAAAGCAAAAGTAGCAGACTTAGACAAACAAGATTTTAAACCAAAGATTGTAACAAGAGATGAAGGGCACTAAATCATAATAAGGGAAACTATCCAAAAAGAAGATATAACAATTGTAAATATGCACCAAACATGGGAGCACCAAAATATATAAAACAATAACAGACATTCAGAATGCATTAATAATAATATATTAATAGTAGAGGATTTTAACACCGTGCTTACATCAATGGACGGATCTTTAAGGCAGAAAATCAACAAGGAAACAATGTCCTTGAATGACACGTTGGTCCAGATGGACTTAAGAGATGTATGAGAACATTTCATCCTAAAGCAGCAGAATACACATTCTTTTTAAGTACACATGGGATATTCTCCAGAATAGATCACATACTATATCACAAAGCAGGTCTCAACAAGTACAAAAAGATTGAGATCATACCATGAATCTTTTCTGACCACAATGCTATAAAACCTGAAGTCAACTACAAGAAAACAAATTGGAAAGACCACAAATACATGTAAGATCAACAACATGCTACTACAGAATGACTAGGGAATCAAAGAATAAAATAAAATACATGGAAACAGATGAAAAAGAAAACTACGGTCTAAAACCATTCAGATACAGCAAAAGTGGTCATAAGAGGAAAGTATAGAAGCAATACAGCCCTACCTCAAGAAGCAAGAAAAATATCAAAAAAAATAATGTAAGCTTACACCTAAAAGAGCTAGCAAAAGAACATCCAATGAAGCCTAAAGCCAGAAGGAAATAAGATTGAAGAAATAAATGATAAAGAAACAACAACAACAAAAAAAAACAAAAACAAAAACAAAACAACAATGGAACAGATAATGAAATCAGGAGTTGATTCTTTGAAAAAATAAAAATGGTAAATCCCTAGCCAGACTTATCAAACAGAAAATAGAAAGGACCTAAACAAATAATATCTCAAATAAGAGAGGAGAGTCTCCAACACCACAGAAATAGAAACAATTATAAGATTATGAAAATTTATTCCAAATTAGACAACCCAGAAGTGGATAAATTCTAAGAAACATTATGAACTACCAAAGCTGAAACAGAAAGCAACAGAAAACTGGAACAGACTAATAACTGAATCAGTAATCAAAAATCTCCCAACAACCAAAAGTTCAGGGCCAGATAATTCCCCAGGAGAATTCTACTAAACATTTAAAGAAGAGTTAATATCAAATTTTCTCAAAATACTCCAAAAACTTGAAATGGAAAGAAAACTTCCAAATTAGGCCAATATCCCTAATGAACATGGATGCAAAAATTCTCAACAAAATACTAGTAATACCTGAACATAATGAAGGCCATATATAAAAAACTGCCAGCTAGTATCATCCTCAATAGGGAAAAACTGAGATTCTCTTCTCTACAGTTAGGAACAAGACAAAGATGTCCACTCTCACCACTGTTATTTAATGTGATACTGGAATTCCTAGCATCAGCAATCAGACAACAAAAAGAAATAAAAACGCATTCAAATCAGCAAGGAAGAAGTCAAACTTTCACTATTTGCAGATGACATGATTCTAGATATCAAAAACTCAAGACCCCACCAAAAAATTGCTAAACTGATACAGAAACTCAGGAAAGTCACAGGATACAAAAATCAATGTACAGAAATCTGCTACATTTCTATACTTTAATAATGAAGCAGAAGAAAGAGAAATTAAGAAAACAATCCAATTTACAATTGCACCAAAAACCATAAGATACCTAGGAATAAACCTAACCAAACAGGTAAAAGATCTGTACTTTGAAAACTATAAAACACTTATGAAAACATTGAAGATGACACAAAGAAATAGGAAAATATTCCATGCTCACGGATTTAATGAATATTGTTAAAATGCCTTTGCTACCCAAAGCAGTCCACAACTTTAATGCAATCCCTATCAAACTATCACCAGCAGTTCTCAGAACAAACAATCCTAAAATTTGACAGAACCACAAGACCCTGAATAGCCAAAGCAATTCTGAAAGAGAAAAACAAAGCTGAGGGCATCACGATTCTGGACTTCAAACTGTATTACAAAGCTATAGTTATCAAGAAAATATGGCACAAAAACAGACACGTAGATCAATGGATGAGACTAGAAAACCCAGTAATGGACCCTTAACTATATGGTCAACTAATCTATGACAAAGTAGTAAAAAAAAAAAAAGAAATTCCAATGGAGAAAAAGACAGTCTCTTCAACAAATGGTGTTGGGAAAACTGGACAACTATGTGCACAAGAATGAAACTGGACCACTTTCTTACACCATACACAAAAAAGAAATTCAAAATTGATTAAAGACATAATTGTGAGATAGGAAACTATCAGAATTTGAAAGTAGAACACAGACAACCTCTGACTTCAGCTATAGCAATTTTACTAAATATGTCTCCTGAGGCAAGGGAAACAAAGGCAAAAATAAACTATTGTGACTTCATCAAAATAAAAATCTTCTGCAAAGTGAAGGAAACCATCAACAAAACTAAAAGGCAACCTACTGAACAGAAGATACTTACAAATGACATTTCTGATAAAGGGCTAGTATCTAAAATATATAAAGAACTTTGCAAAATCATTCAAATAAATAATCCAGTTAAAAATGATCAGAAGACATGAATAGACATTTTTCCAAAGAAGTCATCCAGATGGCCAACAGACACATGAAAAGATGCTTAACATCACTCATCATCAGGGAAATACAAATCAAAACTAGAATGTGATATCACCTCATACCTGTCAAAATAAATACCACAGGAAACAATAGATGTTGGCAGGGATGCAGAGAAAGGGGAACCCTCTTACACTGTTGGTGGGAATGCAAGTATAGCCACTCTGGAAACCACATGGAAGTTCCTCAAAAAGTTAAAAATAGAACTACCTGACAACCCAGAAAATGCATTACTAGGTATTTACCCAAAGGATACAAAAACTCTGATTCAAAGGGGCACCTGCTCTCCAATGTTTATACAGCATTATCAACAATAGTCAAATTATGGAAAGAGCCCAAATGTCCATTGAGTGATGAAATGGATAAACAAAATGTGGCGTACAGATACATACCATTATAATATATATAAATATATAAATGGATAAAGTCCTAGAAACATAGCATACCAAAATTAAAGCAGGGAGATATAGAAAATTTGAACAGACTGATTACCAGAAATAAAATTGAATCAGTTACCAAAAAAACTCACAACATACAGAAGTCCAGGACTGGATGTCTTTACAAGTGAATTCTACCAAACATTTAAAGAAGAGTTAATATCTATTCTCAAACCATTCTGAAAAACTGAAGAATAAAAACTTCCAAATTCATTTTGTAAGGCCACCATCATCCTGATACCAACACAGATAAAGACACTGGAAAAAACAAAAAACAGGGAACCAAGGGCCAATATCTCCGATGAACAGAAATGCAAAGATCCTCAACAAATATTAGCAAACTGAATTATACAATACATTCAAAAATCATTCACCGCAATCAAGTGGGATTTACTCCTGAGATGCAAGGGTAGTTCAATATTTGCAAATCAATCAGCATGATACATCAAATAAGAAAAAGGATAAGAACTGGATGACCATTTCAATAGATGCAGAAAAAGCATCTGACAAAGTACGACATCCATTCATGATAGAAACTGTCAACAAAGTAGATGTAGAGGGAATATACCTCAACATAATAAAGGCCTGATTAAAAAAAAAAAAACCCACAGCTAACACCAACTCAGTGGTGAAAAACAGCTTTACTTCTATGCTCAGAAAGATAAGGATGTCCCATCTCACCACTTTTATTCCTCATAGTACTGGAAGTCCTAGACAGAGCAATCAAACAAAGAAATAAAAGGCATCCAAATTGAAAAGTTATATAACTGTCACTATCTCCAGATGACAGGATACTATATATAAAAACACTGAAGGCTCTGCCAAAAAATGACTAGAACTAATAAATGAATTCAGTAAAGCTGCAGGATACAAAATTGATGTACAGAAATCCATCGCATTTATATGCTCTAATAATGAAACAGCCAAAAGAAATTTAAAAAGCAATCCCATTTATAATTGCACCAAAAATAAATTATCCAGGAATAAACTTAGCCAACAAGGTAAAAGGCCTGTACTCTGGAAACTATAAAACATTGATGACAGAAATTGAAAAGGACACACAAAAAATGAAAAGATATTCCATGCTCATGGATTGGTAGAACAAATATTGTTAAAATGTCCATAATATCTAAAACAATCTACAGATTTAATGCAATCCCTATCAAAATACCAATAGCATTTTTCACAGAACTAGAACAATCCTAAAATTTGTATGCAACCACAGAAGTCCCAGAGTAGCCAAAGCAATCTTGAAAAACAAAGCTAGAGGTATGTCAAATTATACTACAAATATTTCAAATTATACTACAAAGATGTTGTAGTCAAAAGAGTATAATACTGACACAAAAATGACACATAGACAATAAAACAGACTATAAAGCCCAGAATCAAAACCATGATTATATGATGAACTAACCTTTGACATAGGAGGCAAGAATTTGCAATGGGAAAAAGACAGTGTCGAAGAACAAATGGTGTTGGGAAAACTGGACATGCAAAAGAATAAAACTAGGTCACTTTCTTACACCATACATAAAAATAAACTCAAAATGGACTAAGGACCTAAGTGTGAGACCTGAAACTATAAAATTCCTAAAAGAAAGCACAGGAATTATTTTCTCTGATATCAGCTGCAGCAACATTTTTCTAGGTATGTCTCCTGAGGCAAAGGAAACAAAAGCTAAAATAAACTATTGTGACTTCCTCAAAATAAAAACTTCTGCACAGCAATTAAAAAAACTAAAGCACAACCTACTGAATTGGGAAGATGTTTGCAAATGACATATCTGATAAAGGGTTAGAATCCAAATTATGTATCAAACTTATAAACTCAATACCAGAAAATAAATAATAATAATCCAATTTAAAAATGGTCAGAACACAGTTGTGCCTGGATGGTTTGGTCAGTTAACCATCCAACTCCTGATTTCAGCTCAAGTCATGATCTCAGGTCCTGGGATCGAGCCCAGCATCAGGCTCCAGGTGGAGAGTCTGCCTGAAAATTCTGTCTGCCTCTCTCTCTCCCTCTCCCTCTCCCCCTGCTCTCATGAACATGCACTCTCTAAAATAAATAAATCTTTAAAAAAATGAGAAGACGTGAACAGATATTTTTACAAAGGAGACATCCAGATGGCCGACAGACACATGAAAAGATGCTCAACATCACTGATCATCAGGGAAACACAAATTAAAACTACAGTGACATATCACCTCATACCTGTCAGAATAGCTAAAATCAAAAACACAAGAAATAACAAGTGTTGAAGAGGATATGGAGAAAAAGAAAACTTTGTGCCCTATTGGTAGGAATACAAACTAGTTCAGCCACTATAAAAGGATGTAGGGGTTCCTCAAAAAGTTAAAAATATGGGGCACCTGGGTGGCTCAGTCAGTTAAGCGTCTGCCTTCCACTTAGGTCATGATCCCAGGGTCCTGGAATAGAGCCCCGCATCAGTCTCCCTGCTCAGCGGAGAGCCTGCTTCTCCACCTACTTGCGCTCATGCTTGTGCTGGCTCTGTCAAATAAATAAAATCTTTAAAAAAATAAAAATAGAACTACCATATGATTCAGTAATCACACTGCTCAGTATTTACCCAAAGAACATGAAAACACTAATTCAAAACAATTTATGCACCCCTATGTTTACTGTAGCATTATTTACTGTAGCCAAACTATGGAAGCAGCCCAAGTGTTCACTGATAGATGAACGAATAAAATGTGGTATATATATATAAATTGATTATTCAGTTATCCAAAGAACGAAATCTTGCTCTTTGCAACAACATGGATGGATCCAGTGAGTATGATGCTAAATGAAATAAATCAGTCTGAGAAAGGCAAATACCATGTGATTTCACTCATAAGTGGAATTGAAGAAAACAAAACAAAGAGGAACAAAAAGAGACCAATAAATAAATAAATAAATAAATAAAAGACTCTTACCTATAGAGAACAAGCAAATGGTTGGGGGGGGGTTGGGGGAAATAGGTGAAGGGGATTAAGAGTACATTTATCTTGATAAGCACTGCATAATATACAGAATTTTGAATCACTATATTATACACCTGAAGCTAAGAGAGCACTGTATTTTAACTATACTGGAATTTTAAAAATTCAAACAAAAAAATAAAATGGATTTATTTTTGTATTTTTATAGACATTTTCCCAAAGACGACATACAAATGGCCATCAGACTTATGAAAAGATGCTCAACATCACTAATCATCAGGAGATCAAATCCAAATTACAATGAGATATCACATCACACTAGTCTGAATGCATAAAAAAAAACGAAAAGAAACACAAGAAACAAGTATTGGTGAGGATGTGGAGAAAAGGGAACCCTAATGTGCTGTTAGTGGGAATGTGAATTGGTGCCACTATTGGGTGTTTACCCAAACAAACACCAATTCACTAATTCCAAAAGACGTATGCACTCATGTTTATTGCGATTATTTATAATAGCCAAGATATGGAAGCAACCCAAATGTGTATGGATAAATGGCTAAAATAGCATACCACTTCCTCTGTCTTTCCCTCCCTCCTTCCCTCCCTCTCATATATAATGGAATATCACTCAGCCATAGAAAAATGAGATTGTGCAATTTGCAACAACATGGATGGATCTAGAGGGTTTGTGCTAAGTGAAATGTGTCAGACATAAAAAGACAAATGCCATATGATTTCACTTATATGTGGAACCAAACAAAACAAATGAACAAAAAAGCAGAATGAGACCTATAAATACAGAGAACAAACTGATAGTCACCAGAGGGGAAGGGAATGGAGGGAGAGGCCAAACAAGTGAAGGAAAATGGGAGATTCTTTCCAGTTATGGAATAAGTCTTGGGAATAAAAGGTACAGCATAGAAAATAGTCGACGGTATCGAATTAAGGCTGCAAGTCAACAGACAATAACTACACTTGTGGTGAGCACAGCATAGCATATAGAGCTGTTGAATCACTAGGTTATAAACCTAAAACTAATATAACATCCTGTGTCAACTATACTTAAAAAAAATGGCTACAAAAATGTGCAAAGGAAACCGCCTCCCCTTCCGAAAGCTAACTTGAAAATAGCAGAGATCTCTACTGTAGGCTGTAAGAGTAGTACGTCAATGACAAATGACTAAATATTTTCTGTCTGTTGTGCAGCTCCTCAGAAATATTCTTAAGATTGGATTTTTTCCAAGGACTACTAAAAAAAAAAAGTCTAAAACAAGGTAATGCAGGACAGTTTTCAGTTCACAAATCAGAAAATACATCCCAAATACAAGCAGCTCATCCTGTCATTAGCTGCCACACTGTTTCTGGACATTCTTGATTTGAGCTAAGGAATGTGAAGGCTAGCCGACCAATAAGTACTTTCTCACTGCAAACCTACACCTTTAATGGCTGTGTATTTGCAGAGCATGCTATTCTATCAAACAACGCAAGACAGGCAGTATTTTTATAGAAAAATGGTAACTCACCAACGTTTTTAAATAAAAGAATGTAATTGCAACCTTCCCATGTACCTGCCTATAGACACTGTAGATACTTGCTGTACCTACCTATTTCGCTGCCCTTAAGACATTCAAACCCTAATGAGATACTGACCCTGATCCCACCCCCCCCCCCGCCCAATTAAAGTAAAAGTAAGGAAACTTAGCCCAGGATTAATCTTTTTACTGAAGACTTCCTTTCACAAGCTGGGAGAGATCCTCCATCTAATAGGTATTAATATCTGAGAATAGGACAATATCTTTGTTTTCATATAACTTCTTATGGAAATGAAATATAGTGGGTAAACTATGAGGCAGCCAGATGCAGGCACTAAGCACACATGAGAAAAGATGGAGAAGGTACACAGAAATAAAGGGTTTGGCCTCTAGGTAGGGATTCACCTATCTTGTTTATTGTCTTTTTCCTTTGGAATTTGCGAATGGGATAAATTTTGGATGGTACCTCCTACAGTTTGGCTTTGACTTCATCATCTTCAAATAACTGTTCTTTCTTCCTCTTATGTCAGTCTCCCAAAGCTGTAGTCTTATGGCCTTGCAATCTCCCCAAATTGTACCACCACTGAAATCTCAATTCCAAGCATTCTGACTATAACTCCTACCTTTTCAACTACATTTTGTCCTATTTAACAATTCTCTGTCATGTGGTTTTGTCTCCTACTTTCTAAAAAGAAAGAAAGAAAGAAAGAAAGAAAGAAAGAAAGAAAGAAAGAAAGAAAGATAATAGGAGCAATTGGTTCCGAGTTCCCTTTATAGTCTTACTACCAAATTCATTAATCTACTTGCATCTGTTATGAAATCTCTGCTCCTATCAAAGTTCCAAACCCTTTTTGGCCTCAATCCCATCTCCTTTTGGTCTTTTCGCACACAAAAAAAATCCTTCAAGGTCCACTATTCCCCCTCAAGTCTTTTTTTGGTGGGAGGGTAAGTGGGGGGCTCTCTCCTGGATGATGTTCCTCATCATGAAATAAAACTATTTTGTCAAATATTTTAAAAGTTGGAAGGCCAACAAATCTGAAAACAAACAGAATGCACTTCTGTTTGTTCACCCATTTCGCTACTACTTCATTTCTGGGTAACTCTTTGCAGTACACTTTATGGCAATTATTCTTACCTGAATTAACCATGCTCTGCTCTGGCCCCCATCTCTTTTCAACTACACACTCTGCTGATTCCATCCAATCCCGTAACTGTTATCCTTAAAGCAATGACATGTGAATTCAAAGTTTCATCTTTGACTTCTACGAAATGACAGACTTAGCTATCCAAATTCCTACTGCTCTGATTTTATGTTTAGTAGGGGTTTTTTTTAATTTTTATATCCCAGAGTTCCTCTATGTTCATGAATTTCCATTTCCATGACTATTTTCCTTAGTCCAGGCTAGTTTCATTTTCACCAAAATGTCATCAATACTCTACTTTGTCATCCTCTACTCTTGTCCCTGTACTACCCCTATCATTTCTTAAGTTCTTTATATTAACTAGAATTTTGCTTTCTGGAAATAACTACTATGGCATTTTATGCATATATTCTCCCACTCATTACTTTGCCTATTTACAACTATTTACTTATTTCAAAAAATCTTGTTTCAATAAAAGTTGTCTGTGACAATATTTAATACCTAAATCTAAGGTATGGCGATGCTATGTTATAGTTGAAGGGGTACAAGTCTTTCCTTAGCCTGATGAAATAATTATTTGGTATATTCATGTTAGACTATGTTTACTGATGACAAGTCAACAGATTTACATTTAAGCATAAAATAATCTTCTTATATAATATGAATATTGACATTAAACTGAACTGCATAGTCTAAGAATGTTTACAGGATATTGAAATAAATAACTTAATTTGCTATAAAACTTCTAAGCTTTTAAAAGAAATATGTTGGTACATAGCCAAAAGGTGGCCGCTCTGTGTCTAATGACAGATGAATTTATAAACAAAATGTGGTACATAAAATGGAACATCATTCAGATTTAAAAAGGAAGGAAATTATGACACATGATATAACATGGATGATCCTCGAGGATAAGTGAATAACCTAGGCACAAAAGAACAAGTACTCTGATTCTACTGACAAGAAGAACACAGAACAGTCAAATTTATAGACAAAAAGTAAAATGGTGATTGGCAGGGACTGGGTGATGGGAGATATGAGGAGCTATTATATAATAGGTATAGCTTTAGTTTTATAAGATGAAAAGAATTCTGGAGATTGTATAACAACGTAAACTTAACACTACTGAACTACACATTAAAAACTGGCCAAGATGATAAATTTTGTTTTATGTATCATATATGTATGTGTGTGTGTGTATGCACATACACACACACACACTTCATTTAGTGGTGTACCTTAATTTTTCTAATAAAGAAATTTGCTGCAACTCCCTTAGTACAGAATTATAATTCATTTCATTTTCACTACTGGAGTGAAATTGATCTTCCACTCCAGAGTCTGTGAGGATTATGCAGATAGAAATATAAATGAAGATCAATTTGAAGCCAACAGAGCTGTTTATCAACTTGCAAATTAAGGGGAAAAAAAGAAGGATCAAGATGGGAAACTTTTTCTTGTATGAGAGTGAATTGGGAGCGGTCATGTGGCAAGGAGGAAACTGGGCATATGACAAATTAGGAAATATGGGTGTGGCTATAAAATGTATCTTGCCTTTAAAATACGAAATATGTGGTGGAAAAACCAAAAGCTAAAAGTTCTTTTTCTTGTAT
Organism: Ursus arctos; assembly: GCF_023065955.2. Taxonomy (NCBI): domain Eukaryota; kingdom Metazoa; phylum Chordata; class Mammalia; order Carnivora; family Ursidae; genus Ursus; species Ursus arctos. The sequence continues at coordinate 9,639,213 of NW_026622974.1, forward strand.
GTCTCCACAAAATAACTAGTTTAGCTTGCTTTTTGTCTATTGTTCTGTCAACGTTATTGCATCCTCTTTGGTAAAGAAACGGGGGCAAGGAAGAGTGATTGGCTTGGTGAAAGCTGTGGGAAAATGTTCCTGGGGAATGATAAACCTCAAATGTCTTTTTAATACTTTTCAAATTTCAGCCTGGAGTTAGTACTCCACCCATTTAAATACCCAGATAGTGAAAAATCTGCAAGATCAGCCAATGGCAGGTAGGTCCCTCAATATAGGAAGGAGCTGAAAAGACCAACTTGTTAGAGAATATCAGGTCACTATTTCTGCCTGGTCCCCTGAGGTCATAAAGGTGATGGGTGAGAGACCGGCTCCATACTGTCATATGCTTAAAGAACCAATAACTACCTTTGATTTCCCAAATTTGAAGTCTGGCAATTCTGGGCTTATTGGATTGATGCTTCACTCTGATATGCAAACTTAATGGCTTTTCTATATTCCGACTGAGATCAAAACATTTTAGAAAAAGGAAGGCAAAGTCTCTAATTCTTGTCTCTTTGGATTGCTATCCACCAAAACACACATCTTTATCCAGAACTGAGCTTCTTGAAGGCAGGATTATCTTGTATTATGGCACTTCCCTTCAACTTCTACTTGGCCGCTAGTGTGTGTGTGTGTGTGTGTGTGTAAGTAAAAAATTGGAAAGAAAAGGAGATGAAGCACAGAAATACACAGAGATGAGGAGGTGTTGCCAAATACAGAGAAACAGGATGTATTGGCTTAAGGATTTTGTTCACTAAACTTGAGTGAAACAAGCTTTGATTTACATCCAAGTTTTGTTGTGTAGTAGCATGCACTAGCTTCCGTTCTTCTTTAAATTCTCTAAGCTTTGCTCTTCAAGTTTGTAAATGGGTATGAGCATATCTACTCCATCATTTTGGTGGTCAAACAAAATAACCTAAGTAAAAGTACTTGGTAAAGCTTTCTATAAAGTATTATGTAACCCATGATGGAGCTTAACTAAATGTTATAGTTTTAAGTCCTCATGGCTTGATATATTTTTTATAATTTGAGCCCTGAGATGAAATACCATTCTTTCCAAGAAAGTCAGGTAGACTGCAAACCTTTACCAAATATTAATGGGGTGAACAGGAACGGATGGGATACTGGTGAGATTTCTCCATCTCATTAGATACTGGTGAGCTATCTCACAATTTGAATAATGCAATGTGTATGAGGTATAATACAAGAAACAGGTTGAAGGGAATTTAGGCTTATTTTTAAAAATGATAATTATGTCAAAAGGCACCTAAAGTCTAATTCAGTTACTCCCCGTCCAATATTTACAGCATTTCTCCAAGTTTCCTTAACCCTTACATAAAGTGAAGAGGGTCTATATAAAATATTGATGTTTCTGAGAATAATTTTAAAACGCTTTCAAAAATATTTTTAAATAAATAAATAAATGCAGAATGGGAGCAGGTTTCACCAAGCTGAAAAATTTCTTTTGTAAGAAAATTATAAAGGAGAGCATGGATTTAATTATGTGTCCATTTTGGAAAACTAGAAAGATGGAGTGGACCCCTTCAGCAGCTGTTGGTTCCCCATCAATTGTTTTTCAAGGAATCTCCTTGTGAAACTTTCCACTGAATAGTGTATTTGCAAATATTGCTAAATTCTAAATCATATGTTGTCTTTTTCTCCCCCTTTCCAGAGTACTAGCCTCAACGAAGAGCTGGGTTTATCTTTCTGACAAAAGTAAACAGATATTGATCTGGAATAAATAATTTCCTCCACTTAATGAATCCCTGACTACTAACAATGTTAAATTAACTGTTGGTTCTTTCCCACATTCCAAGCAATAACACATTATATTTGATAATTCTTGAAAGCTTTCATAGTGACTTAGTTTTCCTCTTTTTCTTCTCCCTCTCCTCTTTTTCCTTCCTTCCCTTCTTCATTTTTATACTCAAACTAAAATAGGAACATTTTCTTGCCCCGAATTCAAATGAGAAACCTGAGGTTCAGGAAATACATACGATTTTCTCCCTCTAGCTCAAGGTCACATAACTTAAATTGCAAGATTCTAATCAGGGGCCTTTACTCTTCTACATATTCATTCATGCAATAAATATTGAATTCCCACAGGTACCTGGAACTGTGCAAGGCAGTGCTGAGGGCATATTGAATGAGAAACACAGGCTTCACCCTCCAGCGGTCTGGCAAGGCAGATAGGCAATTAACAGGTAACTGAGAAGGTAAGAAAGATTGTGAAGGAAATTACACAGTACATTTTAAGTAAATGTGGATGGGATGAAAGAGGCCTTTGGAATCACTGAAGTTATTTATCTCTGAGAAAATGGGGTTTGAGTCCTGAAGAAAAAGGAGACATTAGATAAAAATGAGTATGGAGAAGGGATGTTAAGTTTAAGGGAACAGAAAGTGATAGGAGTGCCCCAAACATTTGGAAGTTGAAAGATATACACAGAAATTACAGTGGGAGGTTCTCAGCTTGATCCTTGTTTTTTTCTCTGTCTGAATGCTCTATCCCAAGATGTTCTTGGAGCTTACTGTTTCTCCTCATTTAGGTCTTGGCTCAAACAGGACCTTATTGATGAGGTCTTCTTTGATCACATGATTTTAAACTGAACCCTCTCTAGAGGACTCTGGGAAACATGGCAAAGTAGAAGGATCCTAAGCTCACCTTGTCCCACAGATGCATCAGTGCATCCACCCCCAGAAAACAACCTGAAGACTGGCAGAACAGATATTTTACAGTTAATCATCGAGAGGAAGATACATTAGAAAGGGCAAGAGACATGGAAACATGGTCCTAACAAGACTATCCACAAGCGGGGGAGACACCAGGAGTATGAAGAAGAGAGAGAAGCAGGTGCCACACTAGGCACTCCAAACATGAAGGACCTACACTAGAAAGACCAGTCCCCATAACATTTGGTTTTGAAAAACACTGGGGCTTAACTTCATGGGTTTTTATAACCAGTGGGGCTTAAGTACAGGGACTCTAAAAATCAATGGATTCAGCTCTGGGGGAGCCAGAGAGGAGGGGAATATGGAACTAAGTCTCCACCCTTAAAGAGACAGCATAAATAACAACCCCACCAAGATACAGCATAGAAGCAATTAAAAAAAAAAAAAAGTCAGGGTTATACTAAAGGAGATTTATTTACTAATCCCAGAACATGTGCTAAAGGGGTAAGGATCTTTAGGAGACTTCTCCAAGAATAAAGAACCAGCAGGCACCATTCCCACCCCTAGATCAGATAGGTGGACACCTGCAGAAACAGTATGAACACTCCCACCTAACTTGTTAACACTGTGTGCTCTGCTCCTACATTCTGCAAATCCCCCCCCACCCAACTTGCCCCTCCAAAGAAACTCCTGACACATCTCATCCTACAAGCAGCCATAGCAGGAACCAGCACCACACTGAAGTGACTCCTGACCTGGGGAGAGGGGAAGATAACCGCATACTCCAGTATATCCCCAGATCCCCCCAAAACCCTCTAACTGCCAGTACAGAGAGAGTGTCCTATCAGTGCATCTGCAGTCCTGGCAGGCATCTGGCCTGACTGCTAGCCCTGCTCACCATAGAAAGCCTCCCAGGGGACAAGGCAGGAAGACCACCTTGCAGTTTCATGTGACTGCAGCCTCAGCAAACTGGCTGAGGGCAGGCATGTGGTCTGACTGCTGACAGCACCCAAATATAAGCCTATGATGGCCCTAGATGTGCCTCTTAATAGCACAGGAACTAAACCACAACAGGTAAAGTAGGCCATTACAGCTAACTGGACTGAAGACAAAAAAGACTCAATCCCAATAGTAGGGCACACATAACCCATATAAGAGACATTTTTGAAGTGACTGGTTCTGGTGAACAAGGACCACTGCACTGCAGAGCACCATGAGACCTCTTCTCCAGAAAACCACTACTTTCAAAATCAAGAGACACAACTGACTTCCCTAATACATAGAAACAAACACAGAGAAACAAACACAGAAAGTTAGACAAAATGAAGAGACACAAGAACAGGTCACAAATGAAGGAATAGACAAAACCACATCAAAAGAGCTAAACGAAATGGGCATAAGCAATATGCCTCATAAAGAATTCGAATCATCACACTTACTGGACTTCAGCAAAGAGTGGAGCATCTCAGTGAGACCTTCAACAAAGAGGATAAAAAGTCCTTCAGAGGGGCGCCTGGGTGGCGCAGTCGTTAAAGCGTCTGCCTTCGGCTCAGGGCGTGATCCTGGCCATCCGGGATCGAGTCCCACATCAGGCTCTTCCGCTGTGAGCCTGCTTCTTCCTCTCCCACTCCCCCTGCTGTGTTCCCTCTCTCTCTGGCTGTCTCTCTGTCACATAAATAAATAAAATCTTTAAAAAAAAAAAAAAAAAAAAAAGTCCTTCAGAGATGAAAAACTAAGTAACAGAAATTTAAAAAAAAAAAAAACACTAAAATCAATATCAGATTAAAGAAAGCAGAAGAATGGATCAGTGAGCTAGAAGACAGTACTGGAAAGCAAAAAAGCTGAAGAGCAAAAGGAAAAAAAAAAATAGGCCAAGGGAACTCTGCATCATCATCAAGGATAACATTCCCATTAGAGGGATGCCAGAAGAAGAACATAAAAAGAAGCAGAACATTTATTTGAGGGAATAGTAACTGAAAAATTCCCTAACCTGGGGAAAGAAAAGAGATCCAGGAGTTAGAGAGAGACCCCAACAAAATCAACCCAAGGAGGTCCACATCAAGACACATAATTCAAATGGCAAAAATGATAAAGAATGATAAAAATAAAAATAATGATAAATTTTTAAAAACAGAAGAGAGAATTAAATAGTTACATACAAGGGAAACCCCATAAGGCTATCAGCTGATTTTTCAGAAGCTTTGCATGTCAGACAAAGTGACATGATCTATTGAAAGTGTCAAAAGGACAACACAACAAAACCAAAAAAATCTGAAACCAGGAATACTATGCCCAGCAAGGCTACCATTCAGAATAGAAGAAGAGATAAAGAGTTTCCCAATTAAACATTGAAGGAGTTCATTACCACTAAGCCAACCTTATAAGAAACTAATTAAAGAGAATTCTTTGAAGAGAAAGAAAAAGCCATAATCAAGAATAAGAAAAATAAGGGGAAAAAATCACAAGTAAATACAAATAAAAGTAGATTAATCACTTATGTAACTAGTATGGTGGTTGAAGTAAAAGCAGTAAAATCAATTATATCTATATCTATAAAAATCAGTCAAATCTGGAAAGAACAGAATATATATAATATATATAATATATAAATATATAATACAATATGTAATATATAAATATATAATATATATAATGAACTTAAACACTAAAAACATTAAAAAAAAACAATTAAAAAATAGAAGACAGGAATACACATTTTTCCAAAGAAGATATACAAATGGCCAACAGATACATGAAAAGATGCTCAACATCATTCGCCATCAGGGAAATGCAAACTAAAAGCACAATGAGATATCATCTTACACATGTCAGAATGGCTAAAATAAAAAAGAAACAAGAATAAAAAACAAGAAATAACAAGCGTTGGCAAGGATGTGGAGAAAAAAAACACTTGTGCACCTTTGTTGGGTATGCAAATTAGTGAGGCCACTGTGGAAAACAGTATGCCCAAAGGAAATGAAAACACTAACTCAAAAAGGTATATGCACCTCTATGCTTACTGCAGCGTTATTTACAACAGCCAAGATACAGAAACAACCCAAGTATCCATCAATAAATAAATGGATAAAGATGTGTTGTGTACACACACACACGGAATATTACACCGCCATAAAAAAGAGTGAACTCTTGCCATCTGTCACTACATGGATGGACCTGGAGTATATAATCCTAAGAGAAATGTCAGAAAAAGACAAATACCATATGACCTCATTCATACATGGAACTTAAGAAACAAAACAAAGAAATAAAAAAACAGACAAATTCAAAGAACTGTTTACCAGAAGGAAGGTGGGTGGTGGGATGGGTGAAACAAAGGGGATTAAGAGTAAATTTAATCTTGATAAACACTTCGAAATGAGAATTGTTGATCACTAAACAGTTATATCTAAAACTAACATCACCTTGTTAATTATCGTAAATTAAAAATAGTTAAAAGTAAAATTGAACACTGTCAGCATTCCCTATTGCCCTTTAGAACTTTATTTTCTTCTATTGCATTATCATTGTGGATATACTCTACACTTCTGTCTTTTCTTCTTATCTGGAATTTAAATCCTGTGAGAACAGGGCTATTAACTCTTTTGTTCCCCCCCAGGATGACGCACTAGCACAGAGTAGGAAGTATGTGCCAAGTAAAAGATAAAGGAGGCAGTAATAAAATAACAGCAAAAAAGCAGGGGCAAATCTTTCAGGATGGCTTATGCCACAGAAAATATTTTTTTATCTTAACAATGAAAAACATTGTGGATAGATATAAAGGAAATAATTTGTGTTTTTTAAAAAAAGAATACTTTGATTTAATGTAGAAACTAGACTGAAAAGGGGTGAAGTGGATACAGGGTGAGTATCAAGGAATTCATTGTAGTAATTGAAGCTACAAATATTAAGAGGCTGTTAAAAAGTTACAGATAGGGATCTGGTATTGGAAGAATTAAAGCATCATTCTTATTGGATAGGACCTTTATGCCCTGTTATGGAATTTGAACTTAAATTTTGCATATATGGGTTCTAGGTGACCCTACTGGGAGTGTGATATTTTGTGTTTTGGAAAGATGATTCTGACAGCAGTATCTAGAAAGTTGAATCTGGGGCTTGATAAGAATGAATATGCCAGGGGCGCCTGGGTGGCACAGCGGTTAAGCATCTGCCTTCGGCTCAGGGCGTGATCCCGGCGATCTGGGATCGAGCCCCACATCAGGCTCTTCCTCTATAAGCCTGCTTCTTCCTCTCCCACTCCTCCTGCTTGTGTTCCCTCTCTCGCTGGCTGTCTCTATCCTGTCGAATAAATAAATAAAATCTTAAAAAAAAAAAAAAAAAAAGAATGAATGTGCCAGTTGGAGGTGAAGTGACTTGTTCAAGTTTACATGACCAATAGAGAACAGAGTTGAAATCCTGGCTTCAAGTGTAATGCTATTACCATTAAATTATAACATGTTTGCTATAATGATATTAGTTGATAATAGTAATAGTAATAGTTGATAATATCACATCTATTTGAATAGCAAATTTTGTATATATATGATCTTAGGATTTCTGTGCAGTAATCTTGTTAAATTATTTCATATATATACACACATGAATATGATATATATGATATACACGTGTATATATATGATATATACATATATACATATATATACATATATATATGTATATAGAGAGAGAAAAAGAAAGACACACACACACAGGATATACACATATCCATCCATCTATCCTAATTCAGTGATGCAAAGGCTGTGGGTCTTCTAGCCTCCAAGTCCAGAAGAGCACACCATTGTTGAATGACTTTTTTCCTACTCTTCTCAATTCGGGCCTGACGCTAAAGGTGGAATTTCCCCATCTCACCCCTTATTGAAAAAGACATGCCTTTTGGGGTTTTCCTTGATCCAACAGTCTAAATACTAATTCCCTGGCAATTTAACTCTTGGAGAATTTGTGGTACTGATAAAACACATCCTGTTTAGTGTTATTAGAATTTTTATTACATGGAAGCAGATATAATAAGCAAAAGCCTATAGTTCAGGGGAAACTATTTCATAGAGAACAAAATAGAATAGTTCAGAGGGGGGAAAAAAAAGAATTTAAAACAAGCAAAACAACCCCCCCAAAAAACAATCAACTTCTTTTTGATGTCAAGACCCATAATCTTTTCATTATGTCAATTTACTTGTGTAATATTCTTAGAAAATTAACTAAAAGTGTAACATTTGAGAAACATTGTTTTAACTAGAAATTTTCAGTTATGAAGAATGTTAAATATATTTCGATTCAGACTGGATTATTGAAAGAAAATGTTTACACAAACATCAGATTTGTGAACATAAATTTGTATCCATTTATACCAAAAGAAGTGAAATCTTCCAAAATAACTCAATCTTTCCATTTTCATGGTAGTTCAGACAGTGATGAACTAGAGTATTAGTTCTTGCTTACCATAACTTAGCTACTATGGGAAGGCAAGATTTTGATTGCTAGGCAAGCCACATTTGCCCAGAAGCTATTTCAGAAAATTCCTCTAAGTCATGATGTAAACCATGAATGGTTCTTTTTTTAAGGCACTGACTGCTCACTACAAAATTAGTTTTGACTCCTATGAAGTTATTATTTAAGAAACACTGACTATTGTTCAGAGATCAAAGCAGAAAAATAATTTGGCTTCTGTACATGTGCTCAAGATAATTAGTTATAAATTGACTTCACCTAGTCTTTGATTGGCAAAGAGTAAGCTCAGCCGGGGTCTCAAAAGCCTATGACAGCCAAGTAAAATTGAGCGATGCTTGTCATGTATAAAGATTCCAGCCCTGGAAGGGATATAAGGGCTAAAATCTAGCCAACACTCAGCCTGTAGGTATTCAGGGAAAGTAACTTCCCCAATTTGCCTAGAATCTCGTATAGTCTGGCTGAGCTACTTGATGTTGGGGAACACTCTCAAGCCATATGTATATAATTTACATTGTAAGTTCTATATTCAGGCACATGTGTAGTTTTGTTCACCATTTTAATGTAATTGGGCTTTTTCCTAGATGTATCCTGTCTCAAAAAATTATCAAAAAATAGTATTAGTAAAATATCTGTTATTTTCTAGTAAACAAGTTCTGTTACAAATTTATTAAAATGGACACCATTTTTTAAAACTTATTTTAGTAACTGCTGGTACCATGAATAACTTACGGAAAAGTTAGCTCAAGAGATTAAAGACAGGCATACATCAGATTTTATGGGTTCTCTTCTAGATGGCTGCAGTAAAGCAAATACTGGAATAAAGCAAGACCAATGAATTGGTTGGTTTTCCAGTGCATATAAAAGTAATGTTTATACTATACTGTAGTCTATTAAATGTGCAATAGCATTATGTCTTAAGACAATATACATGCCTTAATTTTAAGATACTCTATGGCTTTAAAAATGCTAACCATCATTTTTGAGCTTTCAATGAATCCATCTTCTTGCTGGTAGAGGGTCTTGCCTAGATGTTGATAGTTGCTGACAGACCAGGGTGGTAGTTGCTGAAGGTGGAGGGGGCTAGGGTAATTTCTTAAAATAAGACAACAATGAAGTTTGTCACAGTCATTGACTCTTTCTTTTAGGACAATTTCCCTGTAGCATGTGATGCTGTTTTAGAGCATTTTACCCACAGATGAACTTGTTCCAAATTGGAGTCAATCCGCTGAAGCCCCACCACTGCTTTATCAACTAAGTGTAATATTCTAAATCTTTTGTTGTCATTTCAACGATCTCCACAGCATCTTCAGCAAGAATACATTTCACCTTACAAATAAAACAAAAAAGAAAAACAAAACAAAACAAAAACACCACTTTCCAGGGCGCCTGGGTGTCTCAGCCTGTTAAGCATCTGCCTTCTGCTCAGGTCATGACCCCAGGGGCCTGGGATGGAGTCCTGTATCAGGCTCCCTGCTCAGTGGGAAGCCTGCATCCCCCACCCCCTGCCTCTCCCCCTGCTTGTGCTCTCTCACTTGGTCAAATAAAATCTCTAGAAAATAAATAAAAATAAGAATAAATAAGTAAAAACCACTCTCCTTGCTCATCCATAAGAAGCAATAACTGATCCATTCACGTTTTATCCTGATATTGCAACAATGGAGTCCCATCTTCATGCTCCACTTCCAATTCTAGCGCTCTTGCTATTGGCACTCCATCTGCAGTTACTCCCTCCACAGAATTCTTGAACCCCTCAAAGTCCTCCATGAGGGTTGAAATCGACTTCTTCCAGACTCCTGTTAGTGCTGATATTTCAAGAATATCACAATGTGATTCTTAATGGTATGTAGAACGGGGAGTCTCCTTTCCAGAAGACTTTCAGTTTATTTTGCCCAGATCCATCCAAGGAAGCACCATCTGTGGCAGGTATAGCCTCACAAAATGTAGCTCTTAAACAGGAAGACATGAAAGTAGAAATTACTCCTTGATCCATACACTGCAGAATGGATGCTGGTTAGCAGGCACAAAAACAACATGAATCTCATTGTGCATCTCCATCAGAGCTCTTGGTCAACTGTGTTGTAACCAGAGGTACCTCGTTGTTCCGTTTATAGAGCACGGGGAAAGTAGATCTGGTATAATTCTTAAGGGTCCTTGGATTTTCAATATGTTAAATAAACATTGGCTTCAACTGAAGGTCACCAGCTGCGTTAACCCTAACCAGAGAGTCAGCCTGTCCTTTGAAGATTTGAAGCCAGGAATCGACTTCTCTCTGGCTATTAAAGTCCTAGGTGGCACTTTCTTCCAATATAAGGCTGTTTCATCTACACTGAAAATATGTTTAGGGTAGCCACTTTTAATTCTCTTAGCTAGATCCGGAGAACTTGCTGCAGCTTCCACATCCGCACTCGCTGCTTCACTTTGCACTTTGATGGTATGGAGATAGCGTCTTTCCTTAAACCTCATAAACCCTCCTCTGCTGGCTTCAGACTCTTCTTTTGCAGCTTCCTCCCCTCTCTCAGCCCTCACAGGAATTGAAGACAGTTAGGACCTTGCTCTGTATTGGTCTTTGGCTTAAGGGGATGTTGTAGTTTATTTGATCTTCTATCCAAGGCACTGGAACTTTCTCCATTTCAGCAATAAGGCTGTTTCTTATCATTCATGTGTTCACTGGAGTAGCAATTTTGATCTCCTTCAAGAACTTTTCTTTGCACTTAAAACTTGGCTATTTGGTGCAAGGGTGCTAGGTTTTGGCCTGTCTCAGCTTTCAGCATGCCTTCTTTACTATGCTTAATCTTCTCTAACTTTTGATTTAAAGTGAGACATATGTGACTCTTCCTGCCATTTGAACACTTAGAGGCCATTGTAGATTTAATAAGTGGCCTACTTTCAATATTGTCAGGCCTTAGGAAATAGCGAGGTCTGAGAAAGGAGAGAGACAGGCAAAGAAACAGCCAGAAGCAGCCAGAACACACCCAACATTTATCAATTAAGTGCATCTTCTGTGGTCATGGTTTACGGCCAGGAGAATTATATCTGTAACTGTCACAATTAGATATAACATCAAAGATCACTCATCTCAGATCTCCATAACAAATATGATAATGAAAATGTATGGAATATTGCAAGAATTAGCAAAGGGTGAAACAGACATGAAGCAAATGCTGTAGGGAAAATGGCAGCAATAGACTTGCTCCATGCAGGGTTTGACACAAAAAATCAAAATTTGAAAATTTGAAAAATGCAGCATCTGTGAAGTGCAATAAAGCACAATAAAACAAGGTGTACCCGTACTTAGAATTTTAAGATGTCCTAACATCTTTGATTTGGTTAGAAACAAAAGATGAGATTTAGATAATTGTTCAAATGTATATGGCAAATAAGAGATACAATATAAATTTCTATCAATTCATGTCCCACATAATAAAGTATCTCTAAGTGGGCACTCCTTTTCCCCCACTATGTACAAATCTAACAAATCAGTGCATGCTCCTATCACCCAGAAATAATCCACTCAAATTGTCAGTGATCTATGAAGATTTCATTGAAGATATTGCAGATTTGCAAGATATTTACATCACATGAACCATGGCAAAATTCTTTAAATAGAAGTTTAGTTCCGAAACCTGGTAGTCCCCAGAATATTGTCAATAGGATTAATCGCACTCAGTTCTATCCCATGCAGACCCCAGTATTTTTCAGTCTTCATCCCCTTTCTCATTTTCCAAGCTGCAATTACTTCCTTACTTCATCGTACAGAACAATTCTGCAAACTTGCACACCTATACTTACTCTACAGCTATCCAAGTAAGGACACTCCATTTTTAAGGACTCATTACTCCTTATGATAACACAGGGAATGATTATGATGATACAATCTTGACATAGATACACACATTTTTATCATTTTATTCATTGGACAAGAATTTATCAAGAGTTTACTTTGATTTTTCTGAAGCTGACCTGGTAATCCTTAAAAGGGGACATACCCACTGAATTTTAAATGTATTCTACTAAGGCTAAGTTTATGCTTTTATATACAGTGGCTTTCTTCCAATACTTCAAAGAGTCAGGCAATGTGAACTTGGTAGTTTGCTTGCAATGACCTACAACTGCAGAAGATGGGATTTTGGAAGCTTCTTCTATTAACCAAGAGTCTCTTTGGATCACCTGGTCTCTTACTGCCTGTCCCAAGAATTCTTTCATACCTGGGAGGTCAGAGGATTTAAGCGTATATAGGGGGCATTTTCATATCCATCCACTATATATTTTTCCCAGAAATGAAAAAAAAAGTTAAGAAAAGGATTACTTAGGACACCTTACATACATGAATGTTCAGCAGTAAAATTTTAGGCCAGTTGAACCAGGACACAGATTGTGGTGGTATAAAAAAGCTTTCTCCACGTTATATATACAAGCGATCTGTTTTTATATCTATGCACAGAAATCTGTTTCATGAAAAGGGGAGAAAAGACAAGTTTTTTTCTTGCCTCCATGACCAGAAGAAAATCAAGGGAGGGTAAATGTATGTGTTTGGGTGAGGGTAGGTTATGTGGAATTATGAGACTTGGTGCAGAACAGAACATGGCCCAAAAGCTGGGGAGAGGAAACCTTTTACCTCAAGCTGCAACCCGGAAATACTCTGTTGAGTGATGAAGATATGAGAGTTGAGAATTAAAACAAAAACAACAAACAAACAAAAACCACACATGTGAGAAAAAGAAAAAGTGGCCATGATGTGGATTCTTTGAGGAGTTTTTATTTAGTGAATAAAAGGTAAGAAAATAGTTGATAACATTTCTTGAGCTAAAGCCACAAAGTGGCAACGTAGAGATATCAGCACCCAGACTTTCTGAGGAGTGCTGATGTCCACTCACAGTTGGAAGTCAGGTCGACAGGCAATGGGCAGAGAAGGCTTGGGTTCTCTCACCTTCCCAAAAGAGGACTTAGGGCTCCAAATTGATCTTAGCTACAGCTTTATCTCCTCGGCTGTATTTTCTTAGGATGCAGAGGCCTAGAAAAATGTGTGTTACTTGGGTTTTAGTAAGAAAGGTAACTAGATTTATGAACAGAAATCTGGTAAACAGTGATGGTCCCTGAGATAAATTAAATAAATAGGCCTCCTAATCCTTAGGGTCTATTTCACTGACTGCTCCTAATGGTTTGTGATTTTAAAATGAGAAATCACCCTAGAAAGAGAAATCATTTTTACTAAGATTGATGACTAAAGCTTTGGTTGCTGCAACCTGGCAACCTGCGTTTGTAGAAAGAGCCAGGGAAGTGATTTCCCCAAAAGAGGGAAGATCCAGTGAGGCTGCTCCCACGTATCTTTATTAACCATTTTAAAGTTAAAGTATTAATGTTCTGTTTTCCTTATATTTTGTCTAATCTTGAAACCCTAGGCAATAAAATTTTTATTTTTAGTATTTTTAACAGAAAATTTATAAATTATGGTTATGGGGGAAAAATTTTGATCCAAATTTGATCTGGGATAGAAATTCCTTGCTTAATGTAATCGCCACCCTTTTCTTGGCAGGTAAAATGCTTAAATTATCTGATGTAATTTCTGTGATTGCCAGAGATGGGGACAGGGGGTAGGAGATAGAAGAAATGATTGAAGGGGGTCAAAAGGTAAAAATTTTTAAAATGCCAACCACATAGGTGATCACATGTATACCTATTCACAAAAAAGAAAATTGGCACCAAGTATTTTTAAGTCAAGAAAAAAAAATAATGACAGTATATGAAGTTTCTCAGGGAAGTTGTGACATGACTCAAGATTAGCTTTATAATAAAAACCGTATTCATTTGACTTCTGCCTATTCAGATTTTGTGCAGGTAGAACAGTGCTTGAGCTGAAACGTAACTTTGCAGTATTTATAGAGTTCCCAAAGCAAATCAATGAGTTTAGCATATTGCCCAGAAAATTTAAATTAAAGGTGGCTTGAAATTATTCTAGTACTCCCACTGTCATACAATTGATTTGAAAATTAGAAATCAGTTTTATCTCTTCATTTACATAAACTACATTTAATTTATGAGTAGGAATACTAAGGCTTCATTGCCTTAGTAACAAAGTTCAGATTTCTTATTTAGGTGGAATTTTCATTCATGTACTCCAAATAAAGTTGTAAAGTAAATCACAACTGTTTATAATTTTGTATTAGTTTCAGGTCCAGCATTATTTGGGGGCATTGATATTTTTTGTATCTAGTGGACACCAGAAACCTTGTATACGGCTCACAGAAGAAAATGTGGCCCTCAAAGAGGCTCTTTTAACTTTGTTCATAAACCAGTTTAGATGTTACTTTCCTTTGTTCTGTGCTTCAAGTTTTTCTAAAATAAAATATCCCACCAGGTGCAGGGTTTAAGAAATCTAGGCCATGCTTAACTCAATGAAAAAGAAAAAGGTCTGATATACCTCATTAAGATTAAAATTTGTTCAGGGAAACCAATTATCCCATCCACCCTTCTGACTATCATTCAAGAGTCTAGAAATACTTAATCAACATCTTTTCTTGCAGTAATTACTCAGGCAATGTTTATCTTGCAAAATCTTGTCCCAGAAAATGTCCTCACCAAGAAGAAAATCATTGAATTAGTCTAGTGTACAAGTTTGTAATACAACTTTGATATATTCAGCAAAATAAATTGTCTGAAACTAATTTTAACAGATGTTCATTTGTCTGACTTGACTCATGCACATGTGCACAGGTTGGCCCCATTCACATTATGAATGTATATTAATAGTTAGGAAAAGCAGCTGGGAAAGAGGGTAGGTTTTACATCTTAGAACCCCAGGCTTTGAGGTGTTTTTGTTTTTGTTTTTAAGAAGTTACCTTTGACATTTTTAGTTTCGCACTAACAGGTTTATATAGTTTGAGTTAATCTGTCTCTCAGAAAGTTTTGATTATATCTGCCCATAAAATATGAAAATAGTCTTCCGCAGCATTCTCATGGGGTCCTACTTGTAAATCTGATATTTGTGTTTAGAGAGACAGTATAGACTCAGGGAACCAGTCTTTGAGGAACAGTCTCTATGTAAGGCCATGTAAGTCTTGAGGGAAACCAATCTGTACAGACTCCCATAAACAAACAAAAGCCTGGGAAGAGGAGATGAAAGAAAGAGGAAAGCCAATAGAGGAGGCAAAGAAGAAACGTGGATTCAAGCTGACTATCTGGAGACACTGATCTTAATCCACAGAGGATAGAATCACTGGCCTCAGACTAGAATAACTTATTTCTATTAAAAAAAAGTTCATGCCCCACTTATGAAATACAAAAATATTTTTTAAAAGACCACTAGGTAAGTTTTCTGAGAAAACCTTAATAATTGATTCTATGATTCTAATTATTGTCCAAGCTTATCTATTTTCTATGTCCTTATTTAATCAAGGACGTTTTACATAAAGAATAGAAAAGAATTGCCCTATTGTGGCTACTGTGAATATATTAAAAATATATATCATAATTCTTGGCTGAATCTTGATTATTCAAAGAAGGGTTGTAATTTCTGAATTATTGGTGCCCTTTTAAAAATCTCTCCTATTGTATAATCCTTAAAACAGCATGTGAAATAAACATTATTCTCACTTGACAGGTAAGAAAAATCAGGTCCAGATTGGCTAAGAGACCTTTCCAAGGATCTCAAAGCTAGTGGATAGTAGAGGTAAGACTTGAACCCTAGCCTGCTATTTTTAGTCTACCAGAGGCTCAGATGTATTGCAGGAGGGGATGCAAAGCCAGCATGCCTTGTGGAGAGGTAGGAGAAGCCTCCTTAGACAAATAAAAATTAAAAAATTAAAATAAAAAACGCAACAGTTCTTTCTGTGAAAACTTGCTAAGTGTGTGTACCACAGTCTACAGTGAACTGAGTCTAGAATTCATTTCTGGTAGGAGATCTTAATGAAAGATATCAGAATAAAATTGACACAGCCCTTCAATGATCAAGAAGATTTAGAAAAAAAGACAATAACCCAGATTAACAGAAGGAAAGTATAAGTGAGACAGAGAAGTTTCTCAACTATTCAGGAAAAGCAATCTGGATACAAATTGGTAGGGGGGGCGGGGGAACAAAAAACAAAATAAAACCTAGCCAGAAGTAGATGTTTCCAAATCAGAATAAACTAAGAACTGTCACCATACTCTCCTCCTGCATAAAGTGTGTCCAGATGTTGCCTTACAAATCTACAGCAATACAGAGTTTATGTCTTTGAACTAATGGTCTCAAGCATGTGTTCAAATGACTTGCTACAAAGAGATAAGGTTGATTCAAAAAATAGCAAGAAAAAAGTCCTATCTTCCTAATTTTGTGGACTCGAAATTTGAGAACCTCAATTTTGAAATGCTCTTCAAATGTAATTTTAATAAATATGTTAGCATTTGTGTACATGGTACATTTCTCCCATTTCCATATATATTCCTTTTTGTTCTAATATTAAAGAGTATTAAATGCATACGCTTCATGAATAAGGGAATAAAGTTTTCTGAATTAATTACATGCCATGGTACGTAAATGTCCCATCCAAAACTTATGATCTACTTTCTTTGTGATCTGGGAATTCATTCATTCATTCACTCAAGAAATAGTTATTGGACACTAATATAGGTGGCAGGAACTATTATATAAGATATTATATAAGATGGTGTGATGGGACATCATGAGACAACCAAGGCACACTTTCTTCATGGCCCTCAACTCATTGGGAAGGATGTGCTGTTCTCCATACTATCTACATTAGACCATATTGCTTTGTCTTCCTCTGAACTTTCGCTTGCAACTGGTACTGCAAAGTTTAGGAATTTTTTTGTTGGTATCATCCCCCAAATAAGTTGAAAAACAAATATAGAGCAAGTATCATATATTTCTCCTTTTAAGTTCCCATGATACCGTGCACAGTTCTGACAATACAACCTTAGTAGTTCACATATCAGTCAACTACTAAGTATTAAGAATTATAAGAGTTCTCCACAGAAAACATTATAAAATTCTTTAAAACAAGAAGAAATATTTGAACTTTAAAAGTTAAGTTTTTCAGGTTGCTAGGGTAATTTATAATATGTGCAATGATATGGAGACATAAAATGGTATAACATAATTTAATAATATTTAGTGGTTACTCTGTACCAGGTACTGTTCTGTGTTTATATGTATTGACTCATCTAATCCTCACGACCTCTCTGTTAGTACTATAATTATTCCAATTTTTAAAAATAGAAATTTGAAGCACAAAAACGTAGGTAACTTGCTCAAAGTCACAGAATTACTCAGTGGCATAACAAGATTTTGAACTCTGCAATCCAGTTCCAGTGTCCATGTTCTCAGTCAACTTATAATAGATCTCAAAGTAAAAAGGCTTTTTTTGTGATTCAAGTATGTTATAAATAATAGAACATCAGAATAGAGGGATGAACTGGGGTCAGATTCTAAATCAATTGCAACATACTAAGTAGGATGGAAATCATTTTTTAAACATAAGGATTTATGTAGAGTTTAGGAAAAATGATGTGGACATTAAGTTCTTTAAGGAAATACTATGGAAGACTAACATACATTGTGATTTGACAGTTCCCCTAATTCCTAAGGTGGGGCATCTTTAATGTTTTCAACTGGAGATGTTGGTGTTTATTACCACAGCATAAATTATTCTATCTGAGAAAGACATAGGCTTTAGCACTTAATATTTTTATTAAGTTCAATTAGCCAACACATAGTACACCGTTTTTGATGTAGTGTTCAATGATTCATTAGTTGAGTACAACACCAGCGCTCATCACATCACATGCCCTCCTTAATACCCATCACCCAGTTTATCCCATTTTAAATTATTTAACACTGAACCTCCATCTCCTCATATAAAATTATTGGGATCATGAGGATATCTGATTTTTAATTGTGTTGCTACTCTTACATTGTTTGGCTTATTTTTCTTAGGGTCTCACACAAAGCTGAGAGTTGACAGATGTTACTTCATAGGGAATGTAACAAGTAACAGAAGTACAGATTGGAGCATTCTAAAGACATTTTTGAGGCAAAATGAACAGAATTTGAGTCCCATTTGGTATATGGGATATTAAGGAAAAGAAATAAAGATGATCCCAAGTTTCCAGAATATAAGATGAATAACAAAGTAGGACAGCAAGGAGGTCATGCTGAGAGATAAATAATATACTTCAGTTATGTTTATGTATTCGTTTTGCATTGGAGGCTCTGAGACTAAGGCTATGGACTTAATCTAAAGTTATAATTGATAAACAATCATCATGTAAATAATCGAAGACATGAGTTGGGAGATTATGGTCATAGGAAACAGATAAAAAGTCTAAAAACAAAACTTTTAGGTCAGGATTGGTAGGAGGAGCCAAGTTAAAGACCAAATATGTTGAAATAGCAAGAAAAATTGTTTCCTGGATATGAGGGGGTGGGAGAGTTAGAAAAATAGAGTCCTCACTATAAATACTGCAGAAAAGTTAAGTTTGATATTAGAGGTTTCTATAGTTTCTAAAATGTCACAATATGGTTATTGCTTTACTTATGTGGATCGTTGCTTTAATTTTTGTTCTGCTCATTGTTGGGAGGAATGTTGATGGGAAACAATTATGAAGACCAAAACACAAGAATAAAAACTAAGAAAGGAGTTTTTTTGTTTTCCCCTAAATTAAGATGTCTAAGATGTTGACAAGTTTGCTGGAGGCCACAAAACCACACTGACCTGTCACTGTGACCATTCCACATACATAGTAAAATGATGAAGTAGATTAATCTTTCCTATTGTTTTTACTTCCTTTTTCAGTGCCTTCCTCTTAGAATTGCTTTTGGTCAAGTACAATTAACAAATATTGGAAATAGGATTCTAACGCTGTTCTTATGAACTTAATTCACTGAAGTTATTTAACTCTCAGACCCTCATGTTCCTTAAATGGAAAAAAAATGATACTATGTAACTAGTAAGATTGTTCAAAATTCAATTGTGATAATATATGTTAAATGCTCACAAAATCTCAGCAGAGACTCAAAGTGTTTTTCCTTTTATTAATTGTACTTATTCCACTTTCAGGCTGGCTATCATAAAATTCTCTATATTTTATTCCTTTCCCAGAAGATTTTACTGCTGGAAAACATATTTCAGAAGATTTTTCAAATGAATTTTTAATAGACTCAATTCTACAATCTAAAAAAATTAAAGGCAGATATTTGTACAACATTGGTTTTCTGGGATGACTGCATTTAAAAAAAAAAAAAAGGTTCTCAGGTATTTTTGTCTGGGGTTTGGAAAGATAGTGGAGTAGGGGGCCCTTAAATCTCCCCATCCCATATTTTCAACTAGATATCATCCACATCCAAGTCAATAAACCAGAGAGTGATCTGAAAACTGGCAGAAAAACTCCACAACTAAATACAGATAAGAAGCTGCATCTGAAAGTTTAGGAGGGTCAGAAAGGCAGAGGGACCTAAACACAGACAGAGGGCAGAGAAATGGACCCTCACACTGAGGGGCTCACAGGGGAAAGACTAATCCCCCCAATGATTGGCTTTAAAAACAAGAGGGGCTGAATTCCATGAGTTTGTAAAACCAGTGAGACTTAGTACCTGGAGCTTTAAAAGTCAACTGATTCAGCATTGGGCAAACTGAAAGGGCAATTGATAGCTGGGTCACTGCCCTTGAACAGCCACCTGCATGGAGATGCAACAAAAATGGCAGTTTAGAGGAGCTGGGGGCATATGGAGATAGATCCGTTCACACTGATTTCAGAGCATGTTGAGGGACTTCAAAAAAAAGGGGGGGGGAGTTGGCAGGTGCAATTTTCCTCCCCTGCCCCTCAGCATAAACACAGACACCTACCTGTAGGAGGTGGGACCACACAGGCACTTGTTACCTAAACCACTAGCAGTGTGCCATACCCACGAGTTCTGCTGAGAACTCATCCACTCCAAGTTTGCTAGCCTTGGCCCTGGGCTCAGGGCAAGTTTGTTAAAGCCATGCCTGTGCCCTACCCAACTGCCAGGTGCACAGCTGCCACCATGAGACAGACATATCCACTGCATTGCACCCCAGATGTCATTATGCACAGCACCCAGTCATACATCCCCAGTCACTGTCATCCATCTGACCCAGTTGTACCCAGTCATCATAACGTGCTGCACTCAGCCTCATGCCCCCCAGGCACACTGGTGTGCAGACCCCAGCCACCACAGCTCTTCAGAGGATCTGGCATAGGACTTGTGGCCAAAAGCAAATTTGGCTAACATTGCCACCCTGCTTCCAAACTTCCTGGTGGGAATGCCTTCTCCGAACTGGACTGCCTGGGTCTCACTAACATCACACAGAGCAAACACATCCCACAACAGGTATAATCAATGCAGATGACTACACTAAAAGAAAAGTGACTAAGATAACAACAGGGTATAAGCAACACACATAAGATACCCTCCTGAAGTGCCAGGTTCTGGTGAAAAATCAACACTGTACTGCAGCGCATTCCAGAACCTCTTCTTCATAAAGTCACTACTTTTAAGCACAGAAGACACAGCTGACTGTAACCTATAGTAACAGACACAGGGACCACAGACAAAATGAAAAGACAGAAATTTATCCCAATAAAAGAATGGGACAAGGCCAAGGCCACAGATCTAAACAAAACAAATATAAGCAACATCACTGATAGGGAATTTAAAGCAATGATCACAAGCATAATCACTGGACTTGAGAAGAGTGGAAGACGTGAGTGAGACCCTTAACACAGAGATAAAGAATAATATAGCAGAGGGGCGCCTGGGTGGCTCAGTCATTAAGCATCTGCCTTTGGCTCAGGGTGTGATCCTGGTGTTCTGGGATCGAGCCCACATCAGGCTCCTCCACTGGAAGCCTGCTTCTTCCTCTCCCACTCCCCCTGCTTGTGTTCCCTCTCTCGCTGGCTGTCTCTCTGTCAAATAAATAAAATCTTAAAAAAAAAAAAGGAACAACATAGCAGAGGAAAAGTGTACAATGAATGAAATGAGAAATACACTTGATGTAATGAACAGCAGGATGGAAGAAGAAGAATTAATTAGTAACCTAGAAGACAAAGTAATGAAAAGAAATCAAGCTGAACAAGAGAAAAGAATTATGCAAAAGAATACACTTAAAGAACTCAATGACTCCAAACATATATATAACATAACATTTATATTATAGGAGTCCCAGAAGAAGGGAGAGAAAAGGAAGGAGAAAATTTATTTGAAGAAATAATAGCTGAAGACTTTCCTAATCTGGGAAAGGAAACAGCCAGATGCAGGAGGCACAGAGAACAAATGAGCAAGGAAAAAGTTGGCAAAAGTGGATCACACCAAGGCATAGTCTAATTAAATTTTCAAATTACAGTGAAAAAGAAAAAAATTATTTAGAGCAGAAAGACAAAAAAGTCATTAGCTTGCAAGGGAAAACTAAGACTAACAGGAGATTTTTCAACAGAAACTTTGACTATATCATGCTATTCTCTTCTGGCTTGCAAACTACTGAGTGGGAAAAACCTGTAGCCAAGAATTTTCTATCTAGCAAGGCTATCATTCAGAATAGAAGGATAGTTTTCCAGACAAACAAAAGCTAAAAGAGTTCAGGACCACTATATGAACTCTGCAAAAGAATATTAAAAGGGACTCTTTGAGTGTAAAGGAAAGAGCAAAAGTTACCATATAGAGGTTGGAAACCCAAAAAGCAGTAAAAATGAATATTTCTGTTAAAAAAATCAGTCAAGGAACTGACAAAAAAAGGGATATAATAACATACCTAAAACATAGGGAAGAAAAAAGAATCAGTTCAAACTTAAACAACCACCAACTTAATATGCTACATGTAAGAGATTAAACACAATTTTTAAATTATATATCAAAAACCACTAATAAATATGCAAAAATAAAGAAGAAATCCAAATATATCAAAGGAAATCAGCAAAACATGAAAGAGGAAACACAGGAAGGATCAGAAAATCTCAGGAAACAAAATGACAAGAAATATCCATCTATCAACAATTACTTTGGATAATAATTGTATTAAATGCTCTGATCGAAAGATATAGTGACAGAATGGATTTAAGAAAAAAAAAAGATCTATATGTTACCTACAAAAAACCCATTTTAGACCTAAAGACACCAGCAGATTTAAAGCAAGAGGATGGAGAAACATCTATCATGCAAATGATGTCGAAAGAAAGCTGGACTATTACTACTGATATTGGACAAAATAGACTTTAAAATAAACACTATAACAAGAAACAAAGAAGGACACCAAAGCATAATGGAGACAACACAACAAGAAGATACAACAATTAGAAATATTTATGCACCCGATATAGGAGCACTCAAATACACAAAACAGTTAATAAAACTAAAGAAACAAATTAAAAATAATTCAATAGTGGGGATCTTTAACACTCATATCAATGGACAAATCATCTAACTAGAAAAATGAACAAGGAAACATTAGCTTTAAATGACACCCTGGAACAAATGATTTATTCAGAATGTTCCATATTAAAAAGCAGAACACACATTCTTTTCAAGTACACACAGAATATTCTCTTGAAAAGATTACATATTAGCCCACAAAACCAGCCTCAACAAATCCAAGCAAATTGAAGTCATATAATGCATCTTTTCTAACCATAACACTATGAAACTAGAAGTCAACCACAAGACAAAATCTGGAAAGATCACAAATGCATGGAGATTAAATAACATGCTACTAAACAAAGACTGGATCAATCAGGAAATAAAACAAGAAATTAAAAAGTACACAGAAAAAAATGAAAATGAAAACACCATGGTCCAAAAGCTCTGGGATGCAGCAAAAGCAGTTCTAAGAGGGAAATTTATAGCAATACAGGCCTTCCTCAGAAAGTAAGAAAAATTTCAAACAACTTAACCTTGTACCTAAAGGAGTTAATTTTAAAAAGAACCAAGGAACAAACACAATCTAAAACCAGAGGAAAGGAAATAACATTAGGGCAGAAATAAATCATAGAGACATTAAAAACAATAAATTACATCAATTAAAACAAGAGCTGGTTCTTTGAAAAAACGAGATTGACAAACCTCCAGCCAGCTTATCAAGAAAAAAAAAAAAAAAAGACTCAATCACTAATGAGGGGAGAAATATCATAGAACTACAATCATAAGGGAATATTAAGCAAAACTATATGCCAACAAATTGGACAACTGGAGGAAGTGGTTAAATTCCCAGCAACAAACTACAAAAACTCAAACAGGAAAAAATAGAAAATCTGAACAGACTGGTAACCTGAAACTAAGTGAATACTCAAAAAAAAAAAAAAAAAAAAAATCCCAAAGAGAAGTCCAGATGGCCTCATAGGCAAATTCTACCAAAGATTTAAAGAAGAACTAATACCTATTCTCCTTAAACTATTCCAAAAAAAAAAAAAAAAATAAAGAAGGAAAATTTCCAAATTCAGTCTATGAGACCAGGATTACCAGATACCAAAATGAGATAAAGACACCACAAAAAAAAAAAAAAAAAAAAAAAAAGGAGAGAGAGAGAGAACTATATAGGCCAATATCCCTGATGAACATAGATGCAAAATCTTCAAATAAAATAATAGCTAAACTATTATTAAACCATCCAAACATTAAAAAAAAAATCATTCACCATGATCAGGTGGGATATATTCCTGAGTTACATAGTTCAATATTTGTCAATCAATATGGCCCATCATATCAACAAAAGAAAGGATAAGAACCTTATTTCAATAGATGCAGAGAAAGCATTGGACAAAACAACATCCATTCATGATACAAAAAGAAAAAGAAAAAGAAAAAGCCCTCAACAAAGTAAGTGTAGAAGAAACCTCTCTCAACATAATAAAGGCCATCTCTGGAAAAACCACAGCTAACATTACCCTTACCAGAGAAAAACTAAGAGCTTTTCCCCTAGATCAGGAACAAGACAAGGATGTCACGCTCACCACTTTTATTCAACAAAGTACTGGAATTCCTAGCAACAGCAATCAAAGACAAAAAGTAAAATTCATCCAAATCAGTGAGGAAGAAGTCAAACTTTCACTATATGCAGATGACATGATATTCTGTATTGAAAACCCAAACGACTCCACCAAAAAACTAACAGAACTGATGAAATTTAGTAAAGTTGCAGGATACAAAATCAATTACAGAACTCCATTGCATTTCTATACACAAATAATGAGGGCAGAAGAAATTAAGAAAACATCCCATTTATAATTACACCAAAAATAAGATACCTAGGAATAAGCTTAACCAAAAGGGTAAAAGATCTGTACTCTGAAAACTATAAAACGCTGATGAAAGAAATTGAAAATGACACAAAGAAATGGAAAGGCATTCCACGCTCATGGATTGGTAGAATATTGTTAAAATGTCTATACTACCCAAAACAATCTACACATGTAATGCAATCCCATCAAAACAACAGCATTTTTCACAGAATCAGAACAATTCTAAAATTTGTATGGCACCACAGGAAACCCCAAATACCCAAAGCAACCTTGAAAAGCTGGCAGCATCACAATTCTGGATTTCAAGTTACATATAAAGCTGTTGTAATCAAAATAGTGTGGTACTGACATTAAAATAGAATAAATCAATAGAATAGAAAATCCAGAAATGAATCCAAAATTATATGGTCAATTAATCCTCAACAAAGCAGGAAAGAAGATCCAATGGGAAAAAGACGTTCTCTTAAATGGTGTTGGGAAAACTGGACAGCAAAATGCGAAAGAATGAAACTCGAACACATTTTTCTACTATATACAAAAATAAACTCAAGATGGATTAAAGACAAGTGTGAGAACTGAAACCATGAAAATCTTAGAAGAGAGCACAAGCAGTAATTTCTTTGACATCGCCATGGCAACTTCTTTCTAGATAGGTCTCCTGAGGCAAGGGAAACAAAAGCAAAAATAAATTATTGGCACTACATCAAAATAAAAAGCTTCTGCCCAGCAAAGAAAACAATCAACGAAACTAAAAGACAACCTACTGAATGGGAGAAGATATTTGCAAATGACATATCTGATAAAGGGTTAGTATCCAAAATACATAAAGAACTTCTAAAACTCAACACCCAAAAAATAATCCAGTTAAAAAAATGAGCTGAAGACATGAAAAAACATTTCTCCATGAAAGATGTACAGACGGCCAAGAGAAACAGCAAAGGTGTTCATCATTATTTATCAGGGAAATGCAAATCAAAGCTACAAGGAGATATTACCTCACACCTGTCAGAATGGCTAAAATCAACAACAGAACAAACAACAGGTGTTGGTGAAGTTGTGGAGAAAAAGGAATAGTTTGCACTGTTGGTGGGTATGAAAACTGATGCAGCCATTCTGGAAATCAGTATGGAGGTCCCTCAAAAAATTAAAAATAGAACTACCTTATGATCCAGCAATCACACTACTGATTATTTATGCAAAGAATAGAAGAATGCTAATTCAAAGGGATACATGCACCCCTGTGTTAATAGCAACATTATTTATGATAGCCAAGATGTGGAAGCAGCCCACATGTCCATGGATCGATGAACAGATAAAGAATGTGTGTGTGTGTGTTGTAATATCTCAGGCATTAGAAAGAATGAAATCTTGCTGTTTGCAATAATAAGCAAAATAATTTAGAGAAAGACAAATACCCTATGACATCACTCATGTAGCATTTAAGATACAAAACAAATCAAGCAAAAGGAAAAAGTAAAAGACAAAGCAAGAAACAGACTCTTAATTATAGAGAACTAATGGTTACCAGTGGGGAGTGTGAGGGGATGGGTTAAATAGGTGATGGTGATTAAGGAGTGAGCTTGTGATAAGTACAGGGTGATGTACAGAAGTGTTGAATTACTGAATTGTACACCTGAAACTAATATAGCACTGTATGTTAACTGGAAATACAATAAAAACAAGAGTTCTCACGCATTAGGAAAAGTATAAATATATATATATATATACACACACACACACACATATATGTATACATATGTATATGTATAAATACATGTGTGTATATATATTTGTGATATAACTTAATTCAATTACACTCTCACGAATGTATGTCTCAGATAGGATATTGAGCATTTCACATTTTATGGCTAGGTGTAGAAAGAAGTTCAACTAGGAGTAAGAGTTAAGAGTCAAAGCATTAGGTAAACCTGGCATAAGAGTAACATCTCATTTTTACAGAAACATTGAAGAAACTTACCCACAGGATATATAGTTATGTGGGCACAAAGTTCCTTTTCAAATTGACTTTCTACACCAAATAACCCCAAGTAATCCAATTTAAAAATAAGCAAAATATATGAATAGACATTTCTCCAAAGACCTACAGATGGCCAACAGACACATGAAAAGATGTTCAACATCACTCATCAAGGAAATGTAAATCAGAACCACAATGAGCTATTACCTCACACCTGTTGGAATGGCTAAAATCAAAAACAAAAGAAACAAGTGTTGGTAAGAATGTGGGGGAAAAAGGAACCCTTGTGCGCTGTTGGTGGGAATGCAAAATGGTGCAGCCACTGTGGCAGAGAGTACACAGGTTACTCAAAAAATTAAATGTAGAACTGCCCTGCAATCCAGTAATTTTAATACTGAGTATTTACCCAAAGAATATGAAAACGTTAAGTTGAAGGGATATATGTATCCCTATATTTATTGCAGCATTATTTATAATAGCCAAACTACAGAAGTTGCCCAAGTATGCATCAATTGATGAACGGGTAAAGATGATGTGGTATTATATAGATACAATGGAATGTCACTCAGCCATCCAAAAGAATGAACTCTTACCATTTGCAACAACATGGATGGAGCTAGAAAGTATAACACTAAGGGAAAGAGGTCAGAGAAAAAAAAAATATCATATGATATCACTCATGTGTGAAATTTAAGAAACAAAACAAATGAACAAAGGGGTAGGGGGAGAGACAAGCCAAAAAAAACCAGACTCTTAACTATATAGAACAAACACATGCTTACCAGAGGGGAGGTAGGGCCAGTGGGTGAAATAGGCGAAAGGGACTAAGGGTACACTTATCTTGATGAACACTGAGTAATGAAGTGTTAAATCACTGTATGGTACACCTGAACCTAATACTGTATGTTAACTATACTGGAATTAAAATTTTTAAAAGTGGCTTTCTGCTGAGGACCAATAGTTCAACAAATGTGGATAATTTTGTGAACATCATGAAATATATAGGTAAGTAGGAAATACATTGTAATTATTATTTATTAAGGTTTTAAAATCACCCATTAAAAAAGTTTTCCCTAAGTTTACTATAAGTTTTTAAATTGTGAACAAATGCTTTAAGAATAAAAGACTAAATGATAGTATGGGAAAACAAAATTTCTATCAAATATGCTATTATAATGGGTTGCAAAGAAACATCCTTTAAGGGAAGAAGTTGAACAATATTTTTCCTGACATCATGATTAGATCCTCTGTATTTTTTATAAGCATCACTAACAGTAAAAATGAGTATGTGCAATTTCCAGTTCATTTTGCATATTTTATAATGAACAAGATAATTATGCAAAAATGACTCCAATATTGCTATTTGTAAAGATGATATTTAAATCCATTATGCAGTTTGAGGGAAAATATAAATCAATACAAGTTCTTAAATATTAATGCTTCTTGATGCTATTTCACTTCTGAATCTCTAATTTTCCCCAATGTTTCAAACATTTCAAAAACAAGAGGTGGAGGTTTTCTAATGATAGATTAACTAGACACATCCTCGTTCCAAAACCAAATTTAAAACTAGGAAAAAATACATGAGGCAAAGGTCACCAATAATAAATAACATGCTTACAATCCTTTAGAGAAAAGGGCATATAATGTTCGTCCCACATTCCCTCCATCTTCACATCCAGAGGCAGTTGCTGAACTATTGCACAGAGAGATGGAGCTGAAAGAGCGTGTGGTACCCACTGAGCTGAAGAAGTTGAGCTGTCAGGGTTCTGAGCTATCCAAGTGCGCCAGCTCTTGATGTAGAGTACCAGACTGGTAGACCTTAAGAAAACCGACCAGAACTCTGTATGGAGTTTTCTCATAGATCATTTTAGATCTAACAGAGTGACTGCTGCAGGGCTCAGTTCTGAAGTGAACTGGCAGAGATGAGGCAGTGCTGAGGAAAGTCAGAGTTCAAGTCCAGAGAAGAGAGCCCTCACTGAGTACCTCAGGTATTCAGAGGAGACTCCATGAAGACCATGTCTTAGGATAAAGGGATATGCCCTTAAGTGAGGGCCATACCTTAGAACTAAGTTAAAATAGACCAGTCTTAAAGAATAAAACCAAGCATCACAGAAACAAGAGGGTCTACTAGTAAGTTAAATTTCTGCCAAGGGAAAAATATCAGCATTTTTCAAATAAGGAATATAATATAATATAATATAATATAATATAATATAATATATTAGGTTCTTCATAATCTACCATCCAAAATGTCCAGCATATAATAAAACACTTAGACATACAAAGAAAGTTTTAAAAAAAGAAAGACAATGAAATGTGGAGAAAGTAAATATAAAAAAGAAAAACTGTACTTCAGTGACCAGATGTTACAATTAGCAAACAAGTATTTTCAAACACCTGTTGTAAGTATACTTAAGAAATCAAAGGGAAAGGCAGCCAGAGGAGTAAATAGTTGGAGAATCCCCTCAGAATGACAGAAGTATGGGGAAATACAGAAATTCCAGAACTGTGAAGGCATGATACCTAAAATAAAAACTTCACTGGATTGGCTTAACAGTAAACATGAAGCTGAACAGAAAGATAAATCAATAAAAAAAATTATCCAACCTGAAGAACAGAGGGAACAAAGATTTAAAAAAGAAAACGGTATCAGTGATCCGTGGACCAATGTCAGTAGTTTAGCATATGTGCAACTGCACTCTCAGGAGAAAACAAAATTACCTGAATATTTATCCATTTTCCAAATTTGTGAAAAAAATAAGAATTGCAACACAGTGGAAGGCAAGAAACACCTTCATACATACACAAAAAAAATAACACAGCACCCTATGTGTAATGATGACTCTGACTCCAAATTTTGATGTCTGATTACTGACAGATTTTAGGCTTCACTTCCTCTCACTTTTCCTTATGATCCACATTTGAGAAAGCTGATAGGAAAGCCTGGGTGCTCCCCCACTTCGGCCTTGACGGGAGATTCAAACCATGCAGCTGTTGTCCACATCCCAGAACCTTCATCTTGGTCCCACCTTCTAACCACAATAAAACTTCAAACCAGTCTTTTCCTGCTCTTTCAAGACATTATAGACCTCTTTAGGAGGCTTTCCTTTCTCTCCCCAGAGATCTCAATTTTATTTTTATAATACTTTTTTATTATGTTAGTCACCATACAATACATCCTTAGTTTTTGATGTAGTGTTCCATGATTCATTATTTGCATGTAACACCCAGTGCTCCATGCAATACGTGCCCTCCTTAATATCCATCACCGGCCTATCCTAATCCCCCACCCCCCTCCCCTCTGAAGCCCTCAGTTTTTTCCCCCCACAGTCCATAGTCTCTCATGGTTCATTCCCCCTTCTGTTTACGGCCCCCTTCATTCTTCCCTTACTTCTACTAATCTTCCTGCTATCTCAATTTTAAAATTAATCTTTCCATGCCATCTTGGGGTAGATTTGGATGTGCATGTGCGGTTGTATGGAGTCATTAGTCTTGACAAACGTGAATCAAATTTGGGGTTTCTCTGCCGCAGCAAGTAATCCTAACTTTAGGCAAAACCTAGTCAAATTTTTGAAAACCAAGGTTAAACAAACAATTAGCAAAAACAAAGATAAAATAAGCACACATTACATGGTGGGGAACAAAGATACAAAAGGGAAGGAAAAGTGGAGTTTCTCTGAGGACTTGAAGGGCCTCACCCACAAAAGGTAAGACCACTGACAGTGAGGACAAACTTGTAACATGAAGGCCATGAAACTCAAATTTTCTCCAACTACTCAGCCCAAATATTCTGTTTCTTTGAATTCCTGAAACCTCCATTTTCTCTTTAATTAAATTCAAAGACAACAGTATCAGAAATGCAGTGTATTTTACAATATAGTATTATTTGTGTGAGACAGAGTCAAAGATTTATAGAAGTATAGACTAAAATATTAATGAAAGATGGTTACATTCCTGTTTTATTCAAACCTGAAATGAAAGCACATGTTCCTGAATGTAAAATCCAGTTCTCCATTGAATCTGGAAGTCATGCCAATAACTTTTTAAACAAGGACATTTCTTGCTAGGAGGAAAAAAAAATGGGTATGTTTCCAGAGAATGTTTATAATGTCCTCAACTTTTTAAGGAAGATCTCCTTTCAGTAAGGCAGACATAAAAAATAGCTAACACCTTGTTATACTTAGTTGAGTTTATGAATTTTTTTATTCTGCAAACTGATTAATACATTACATTAAGCATATCTTTTCTGGAAATGAAGAAAAGAATACACTAGACTGAGTACAAATCATATGTAGAATGATATGATTGTCTAATAGGTGAAAAGGCAACTTCATTTGTATAGATATAAGATTATTGATGTAAAGAGTGACATCACATGGCCCTTTCTTCCCTTGAGCACCAGCTCTCAGCAAACAGAAGGCCTGCTGCTCCCCCACCTCCCACCAAGCTCAGACCATGCACCACCTCAGCTGGGGAAGATGCTACCACAACCTGAGTTCCAAACCCCTCACGGTGCATTTCTTAAGGGAATATTATAAACCATGCTTATGTGTGCGAATCTGAGTCTTCAATACTTAACTATGTGTTTGAAAATTGAGTATTTAAATACTAAGGTATTTGAGACATAGGGTCTACTTTGAAGGACTTAAGGTATTTTTGCATAGGTTTTCTTACCAACTGGACTGTATCCATTCTTCTAGTTCTACCATACCAGACCACAGGAATGTTTAACCTTACATGTGAAAATGTGTCACACCATTTCTAGTCAATAGAAGGTTCCAGGAATAGTAAGACCTGGAATCAGTCACTTCTTTAGAATTTTATACTGTTCACATCATTCTAACAAAATCCCTAATGTTATCGATGAGGGCCTTTATTGATTGAACAGGGAAACCCTTAGAGATTTTGCAGTTATGTCATCCTTCTCAATCAAGTTTGAAAGACAGGACTCAACACAGAAAAAATGAAGTAGAGTGACAAAGTCAAAGAGCCAAACACTAAAGCTGTATTGTTATCCATTACCAAACATGGTTCTAAGTGATGGGAGATTAAATTCTAAAAAAACCAAACCACAATTTTGGCTTCTTAAGGAACGTATAATCTCACAAAATACAAATCAGATCTATATGAAAACACGACTAGCATCAGTGACTGAATGTGGTAAGGGTGAGACAGATCATGCAGGTTTGCTCCAAGTGATCAAAAATGAAGACAACATGGCATTAAGTTCTGTCACTATTAAGTGCTGTGGTTCAGGCACTGCATTGGGTTCTGCTTATCTCCCACGACTATCCATTTCAGTGATTCCTTTGTAACCATGAAAGCTTTGCTAAAATTTGGCTAATGTTTCCCTAAGCCTCAAATACTCTTTTGATGTTATCCTAATTTTGTCATCACGGAAGTTGAATTCCAGTGATTTAGGATATTTGCCTATGCTCATAAAGAGATTAAGTGAAAGAATTAGGATTTGAAACCAAATTTGGCTCACTCCAGAACTCTTTTCACTTGGTTACTTTTCCCTGCACTCCTTCAAATATGTCCCTATAGCATTTTTAGATACATACAATAGCAGAATCAAGGATATTAAAATAATTTTGCATGGAAATTTCCACTTTTGATGTTCCTTGAATAATCCTGAGAAAGTCAGTATCTTCATAGTCCTTAATGTAGTGATAATTACTTTTAGTTATTAGGTCGTAAGTATTTGCTAAAAAATCTGTTGCCCAACCATGAGCTCTATGATAGCGCACAATGTCTTATTCACCATTGTATCTGTAGGTCTTGCATAATACTGGTCCCATGATAGGTCCTTTGTAAGTTATACTGCATTGAATCCTTCAACCTATTTTTTCACCTTCCCTGATAGCATTTTGTCTATTACTTTGTATTGCTGTTGCAGATTATATATCACACTATATATATATATATATACACACATACTGTATACATTGTATATTTATTATATATATTTATTATATATATATATAAGTTCTCTGGTAGGCTCTAGGTATGATAATATATTAAGTGCTTTTATATTATATTATATATTAAGTATCGTATATATGGAAGTCTAGATTCCATAATATACTTCTATTAAAAGCCATGGCATTCTTTTGTTCATAGCAGGTCTATTGCCATAAAATTTACACACTGCTCAATTTACCTTTTGATCCTTATGGCAAAGAAGATGAGAAAGGATATCACCTGAGCACTTATTAGGTCTTACCTCAATTCTCATAGCATCGATGCAAAGTGATTTGTATCCCTATTTTAAAAATCAAGGTTTATAAAAACTAATGTGACCATTTAACCAGTAAATGACAGCACTGGAATTTAAGCTTTCTTGGTAGCAAATCTTCTCCCCTCAAAGATGGTTATATTGGGAGGGGATCCATCCTAAGTAAATTTTACGGAAGTTAAAAAAGTTACATTGAATTTCTTATATGTTTAAGAGTCTTAATCTTAAGGCCCTACTCTGTGCAAATGCCCCCTTAACTCAAGTTCATGAATGCCCAGTACCAAAGCACTACACTGAAGTCATTTTTCAATGCACAAATGGGAAGATCCATCCATGAATAAGACTCACTGCATCTCTACAGTTAACGTGGCTAAGACCAAGAATGATGGGCAGAAAGAACAAATTCATACCCAAGAGACTGTTCCAAACATTTGTATCTTTGATAAGTTTTGCTTTTCAGAGTATAGAGGCCTGGTGATTTTCAATTGCAGCAACTTTAGAAAAATTTCATCACCTTCACAGTATGGGGAAGGGAGATTCAGTATACACAATTTATACACCATGTTACTATGTTAAGGGGCTACACCAAAAAGGAGTCTCAGTATATCAGAGCGTACCAGCTAAAACATACTCATTCTGCAATCTTTAATTTCTCTCTCCAGTCATTTCAAAATAAAAAAGGATTCTATTATGTATATGCAGGCATATACCCACACACATATCTAATCCCCTCTCAACTTTCCAAGCTTAAAAAAAAAAAATCCCAAAGCATTAATTTTGAAGTGTTTTTGGGTATTCTAGACAGGGAAATCTTATAGACATGGTTAAAATTAATTTATAACCTGAAAATTACATCTTACACAAGTTATGTCCTTTCGGGCCATGTTAGAGTACCTAATGGAATTGGCTCAAATTGGCCTTATCAAGTTCAAAAGCCTCCGAATTATTGCCCTAGGGAGTAACACAACTGAGAATAGTAATTCAGAATAAAATGTTAGCTCGAGTTACTTTTCTACTTTTGAAATACATGTCTTGCATGTCACCCAAAAAAGACTGCTGGCATTTTATACGCAGCTGACATATTCTTGGGGCTCATATTGTACAATGAGGGCAATAGGCAATTTTTTATTTAAAAAAATCAAATAATTCCAAAATATTTATAACTTGGAGCCATGTTCTTCATAGTATTGGGTGACTGCCAGATACTGAAAGCTTTGAGAGAGGGACATTTCCCCCCTACCTTAATTCTTGCTGATGCCCAAATTACCAAAATTAAGAATTTATAAATTTAGCAAGATGTTTTGATCTTTATTAGAATGCAAAATCCCCAAGGGTTAGTTTTAAGCCTTGTGGTTCATTTAGTCTTTATTGAGTTACAGAAGGAAGACTTTGACAAGAGGCAGGGGGAGAAATTGAGGCTACCAGCACTGAAAATTTCACTTCACTATTAAACTGGGGCATTACTCCAACAGTCACAAAGGGTTCATCTTAAGTGCAGCCTTAACGACATATATGAAGCATCAACTGTTTGAACAATCTCTAAGCACTAGTAAGACATTGTACCTTCAAGGAAATATTTAATATTATATCTTCAAGGAAAGCATGGTCTAATTAGAACCCAATTTAAAATAGGAGAAAATCATGTACCAAATGAATTCCTGTTTTGTATTTCTTTTTGATTAAATGTTTAAAAAAATAGTCTGAGCCAAAGTATTATAATTGTTGATGAAATCCCTCAAAGTCCCTAGGATTTACTAAAATTATTCAAGGAACGTAAGTACGAGTTAACATTAGGAGCTATATCCTAAATGAGCCAATGTCCACATTACACCAAAATAATCAGTCCATCTCATTTTTCTAAACATCCTCTTTTTTAAAAGTTCCATGAAAATTTTATTTATCACTTTATGAAGGTATGAGATGTATCACTGAAGAGCAAAAGAAAATATACTAGTTAGGCTTTTTGTTTCTAGCCCGGACTATGATAGGTCTGCTTTCTGTATAAAAACTCTACTGAGGGGCGCCTGGGTGGCACAGCGGTTAAGCGTCTGCCTTCGGCTCAGGGCGTGGTCCCAGTGTTCTGGGATCGAGTCCCACATCGGGCTCCTCAGCTGGGAGCCTGCTTCTTCCTCTCCCACTCCCCTGCTGTGTCCCCCCTCTCACTGGCTGTCTCTCTGTCATATAAATAAAATCTTAAAAAAAAAAAAAAACTGAGTCATTTAGTATCTCTGATTTTTCTTATTAACAAAAATAGAGAGATTTTAAAGTGTCATCTGGGTCTAAATTTGATAATGTTATATTCTATAAGGTTAAGCTATCCGTCTTAGTAGCCAGACTGATTTACTTGTTAATTATGTTGAATGGATTGAGAATGAGAGACCCATGTAGGAAAAGACAAGGAAAAAAAGTCAGATTTTCATGTTTAGCGCTCATTAGAAATGTATGTGTGGAATTACTGAGCTTTAGAGAGAGGGACATTCAAGTGTTCATGAGGTAACTGAGTTTTACCAGAAGTTAGGTGTTAAAGGGTACTGAGATCTTATTTAATACCGTATGCTTTTCTTACTTGAGGGATGGATCCATCGTTCTAGATTTTTCCATGTACTGCAAATCTGACTTCCATGCTCTCGTCTTATAATAGAACTCGAATTCTAAAACTTTTAGTTTATTGCACATTATAATAAGACCACATTCGTTAGAGAACTTTTATAATTTTCAAAGCAGGCATCTTTGCTATATGCAGGAGTTGATAGAATACCAGGCAAAAAATACTTTAAAGAGTCTCTTCTTTACATGTGACTGATTTTAAACTCTTTCCTTTTATATAGGATTAATCAATTCCTTTGTTATGAGCTTTTATTAAACAATATTCAACTGACCTGGACCAAAGTTTAACTATAACATCTATTAAATTGATTTTTAGTCTTTGAATTACAAACAAGTTTTCCAATCTTGGCAAAATATATTAGTGTTTGAAGTTTTTAAATATATTGGAGGGATTATTTTTATAATTCATGTAGAATACTTTTATTTCTGTTCCTCAGAAAAGCACATATAAAAGCTACATTAAAGAAAGAAAACCATACAAATAAGGGGCATTCTAATTGGTATAAAAGTAAGATTTAAAAATAAAACATGA
This sequence comes from Ursus arctos, assembly GCF_023065955.2. Classification (NCBI taxonomy): domain Eukaryota; kingdom Metazoa; phylum Chordata; class Mammalia; order Carnivora; family Ursidae; genus Ursus; species Ursus arctos. The sequence continues at coordinate 9,674,976 of NW_026622974.1, forward strand.
TAGCATGTCCTATTTGCAGTTTTAATATTTACCTAATGTAGGTTTACCATGCTTTGTTTTTAATTTTAGGTTAGATTGCATGTTTTGTTGTGTTAGAGGAAAGAATGTACTCAGGCTACAGAGAACACTTTCCCTGAAATACATAGGTCTTTTTTATACGTTATTAATCCTTTTCCTATGAACCTCAGGATTTAGACATAATACCTTAATCCATTAAGGAGCAAACGCCCTTCCTAGAAAATTGTTCTAGGAGCTACCCTCTGTACCCAGGCTCTAGTACTAAAGAGAGGCAAAGTCTGTAACTGCCTGGTGAGCCAAGCGATGTGTCTGGAATACAGGCTCTTGATTAACACAAACTGCTCTAAGAACAACCAGAAAATCTGGTCATACCTACAATCTAAGAGTTTAGTATCACTTAAATGAGAACCCCCACCCCCACTCCCCAGTCATTTGGTGTATGTGCTTGGCCGAGGAGCTACCATCTGTGAGATTATGACTGAACACTCTAACTCCGAATCCTACCCAGGTGGAATGATACAGCCGTCTGATAGCCGGTCCCCCAATGTCCTGCCGGCGGGCTGCCCTGTGCACCCTACATGGCAGGGAATGCCCCACCCCACCGTACACGGGGGCAAGTGTCCAGTACAAAGAGCCCCTCCACCCAGGAAGCAAGGCAGGGCTGGAAAGGGGCTGCCCCCTCACCGCACACACAACTCGTGGTTTGTGTGGATCCTGCGCTAAACCGGTTATTCCGAGAGGACCTGCTTCTGGGTGGGGGGTTCGTAGGTAGTAGAGCAGCTTCCTTGTGATCTATTGAAAGCCAGCCCTTGACACAAGAGTCTGAAGGAAAAAACAAAACAAAAAACCAAAAGAAAGTAAAAAATAATAAAAATGAGAATTGCTTTCCCCAAAAATAAATAAGTTAGAACCTTCAAAAGCCCTCTTTCTGATGAAATGCCTCCTCATGACTAAGGTTATACAAAGGTCTTCTAAAGTGCCAAAGCACCTAATACACGCTCAAGCTATTATTCCATAATTATGAAACTAAATTACCTATTACTAAAACTATTTTTCAGTTGTAATGCATTTGTTTTCTAATTTAATTTCATTGATTTTTCATGGCCTTGAGCCATTTCCACCTTTAAAACTGCTCATTTAAGTTGATCTCCCATGATTTTTTTTTTTTTTACACCATGAATCTTTGTCCCCTCAATAAGTAGCAAAAGATTTTATAAAAACAGCTAACCTTATTGCATGATGAATATGGGTAGATTTTTGGAAAATTTATCTAGGTTGGTGACATTTCTAATGATGCCAGGTTTTCAAACTAAAGGCTTCATTGGCAGATATCTTCTGAGCGAAAGTAGATTCCAGTAAAGACTGTTCATCATGATTCCCTCACCCCCTGTGCATTTGGAATATTCCTGCTCCGTCTACAACGGAGTTACTGATTTTCCACGTTATTTTAGCTCTCTAAAACTCTGGCAACTTCCCAAATAAAAATTTCACTTACTTTGTGGGCTGCTTTCCCCAACACAGGGCAAAAACAGGTAACAAAACATCTTTTTGCCAAGTTCTAATATGGTATGAAAATGAGCTACAAACAACAGATTAAGTTTGAAATATGTAGTGGTGCATCCTATTTGCAAAGACCGTGATTCCTCTGAGAGTTTCTGAACCACTCAGTGTTCTGGGTAATCTTCCAAGTGTGCATATTTCTTTAAAAAAGTGAGATAGAAAAGTGTCTGTACAGGTATTTCTATTCCTGCCTAGTTTTGCTGCAGGGCTGATTCTGGAAGATCATGCCACATTATCAATTACTGAGAAAAGTGTATTGTGGACGTTCAAATATTAGACTTCATAACAAAGCAGAGATGATGTTTACAGAGGTAAGGTAAATATTAAGTTCACAGAATATGGAGATTTAAAGTCGGGAAGAGGGAACACTTTTAAGACGTGGTTTCTAAGTATCAAGTTACTTTCTATACAAAATTGGTCATATTTCTATATACATTCTTTAAGTCCTAATTAAAGATCTAAATTCTTGCTCAATCCATATTTGATAAGCAATGATAAAATATCCTTAGTGCCTTCCATGGTGCTGTGGAATGTACAAAAGCAGCAGCATATTTAATTCGGGCTGCTGTGCTCTGGAAGAGACAAAGCCAATCTGGAATATATTCAAAGATGTTAACAGTACAAGAAATTAAGCTTTCATTTTCTGAGCATCTGTTTGGAGGGTGAACGGGTTTAACTTAAAAGGGAACAAAACACTGTTGGTTAAATATATGTATCAGTGAACAAGATAATGAAACATTTTAAAGAATGTTCTTATAGGGGGAAGAAAAAGTAGAATTTATCTGTCTGGCCTATGGGCTAGAGTTAGGATGGAAATGGGGATATTATAGTTAGCAGTATTTTAACTTCACATTGGAATGTATTAAAGAACTTTGCAATACCGTAATGAGCTACCTCCACAAGGACTTCATTGCCCCTGAGCATAAATAGTTAAAAAAAAAAAAAAGTAGGCTTTCTATACAGAATCTTAAGTATAGGGTGACTTCGAGGACGCAGATAATCTTTGACTGAATGAATATGGAATCCGAAAATAGCACCCTTATCTTGAAGTAACTCATGTAAGAGGTTAACAGACTAATACGAATGATGCACTTAATGACAACTTAAGTTCATTGTGACACTCAACAGATTGCAGAAATTATACACAGGTTTTTGATTTGTGGAATTTAAGAAACAAAAAAATGAGCAAACGGGGAAAGAGAGAGAAAGAGGCAAACCAAGAAACAGACTCTCAACTATAGAGAAGAAACTGATAGTTACCAGAGGGGAGGTGGGTGGGGAATGGGGGACGTAGGGGATGAGGATGAAGGAGTGCACGTGTGAGGAGCACGGAGAGTTGTGTGGAAGTGTTGAATCACTCTATTGTCCACCTGAAACTAGTATTACACTGAACGTTAATTGGAATTTAAATAAAAACTAAGAAATTATAGCCATGCTAAAGCATAAAATGGTCAAAAATAACCAGCTTGTTTTAGTTTTCTAGGATCACTGATAGGATGATACAAAAAAATGCCCTCAGTAAAAGTGCTCAGAGCCCTCCTACCTTTTCCCTGGTATATTCGATTCCTAGGACTGCTTTAATAAATTACAACAAACTTGGTGACTTAAATGTATTCTCCCAGTTCTTTGGGCTAGAAGTTTGAAATCCGTGTCTTCAGTGAAATCAGTCTTCCTATGATGACTCTAGGGAAGAACCCTTCCTGGCCTCTTCCTAGCTTCTGGTAGCTCCAGGCAATCCTTGATGTCCCTCTGTTTGTAGCTGCATAACCCTGATCTCTACTTCTATTTCCGTAGGAACTTTTTGTGTATGTCAGTTTCCAAATATTCCTCCCCTTAATAAAGGGGTCAGTTATTAAAGTTAGAGCTCAGTCTAAATCTAGGAGGATTTCCTCACCTAATTACTTCTGCAAAGACCTTATTTTTACATAAGGTCACAGTCTGAGTTTCCAGGTAAACATGGATGGGGCCAGGGCACTACACCTTGGGACCTCCCAGACCACTGAGAGGTAGGTGGACCTGCAATTTCATTATATTTCTACGACCATGGTTCCATTCTTAAGGTTTTGGTGATATTGTAAATGGTGGAACCACTTCAGGCAATTAAAAAGTCTGAAGCAGTAAATTGAATTAAATCAATTTCAATCTCACAGTAATCTCTTGATGCCATGTTAGGAAATCCCTTGATCAGAGGTGGTGGTAAAATCATTTACATAAGGTTCATAGTTAGGTATAAATCCCACATAAGCAGCACTGGGTGTAAAGCATGGCTCATGATTTAATGCTATGGTAAAGAGTTATTTCCCCTTCACTGCTTCAAGAACATAAGGGACAGAAAATTTAAAGACCAGCATGGGTAAATACACATTTACTGCAAACATCCTAAAGCATACATGACATGTTAGAGTAGGCCTCAAGTGAAAGTGGGCCATGAGTAAAATTTTAAATGAGAGTGGATTGAAAGGTAAATACCTGGAAAGATGCTGGCCGAAGCTACTAACAGCCACCTGATTTCCCATTAAGGACAAAAAGAATTCTCAGAATGCAAAAGCAGCAGTAAAATCATCATCATCTTCACTGTGATAAACAGAACACTGATTACAAGATCCCCTCAATAACCCACACACAGCTGTCTGATATCACCTGCCCTATCTGGACAAAGACTGTTTCACTGTACCTCCCAATGTACCATCTCTAAAGACAAACTCTCTAGATAAATTAAGCTTACCCTCCCTCTCTCAGTGCTCACTTTTCATCCTAAGAGAGAAGCTACGTTTGGTTACTCACTGGCTATACCTGAATAGTTTCTAAAGGAGGCCCACATTTAAAAATATGACTTTCTGTGCTCTCCTGGGAGAATCTCCTTGCCTAAACTTCCAGATGGTCCAAGAATATTCTAAGTATTCCCAGTAACTGAGATATGCACAGTACATAAACTGTTGAAGTTGCTTTGCAAAACATTAATATCTCTGAATCACTTTGAATGAGGCAAAGAAAATGAAATATTAGTGAAGACTCCCTCACGGGGATATAACCTCATTATTAGGGGGTCAAGACTCCAGTGTCACCCAGGGGAAAGTCAACTACTATCTGTATCTGGAGGCGGGGGTTAGCAGGGGATACTTTATTATGTTAATAGAGCCAATACTATAAACCAGACCTGAGATTTCATCTCTGCCTTACATTTAGGTGTTGGCTTTACAGGACTTTTAGTTGCTTCTTGTATCTAATAGAATTGTAGAAATAGAGGATGTGTGTTAAAGAACATGATTAACTATAGAGCTAATTTGGAAGTTTAAAGAAGGCAATAGTAATAATGATTTAACTATTTGTATAAAGACATTGATGAGTACATTGACCAAGTGATTGCCCAAGAATGGGTATTATGTAGCAATGGTGCTGAGATTTGAACACATGTTGTCTCCAAATTCCATATTCATCCCTCTCTATATATTGTCTCAAGAAATAAAGACAGAGACCATGAACAGGGAATAATGGCACACTGGTAAATGGTTATACTTGTTAAGTTCAACTGAACCCCCACAGACTTATAGACATATAGCAGTCGGTATCCCTCCCCCCCTTAAAAATGGACTGTTGGTACGTTCCTTATATTCTTCTAAAATATACTGGGAAAGATCAGCAAAAATGACTACTTGGAACCTTTTTTATTTCCTTCATGAAATTAAAATAAAACCTTGTATATAAGTTCATTTGATTTTAGAGTATTGGGTGTTGTATTAATACAATAATATATTAAGTTAAAATAATTTTGTCAACGATCTCTGCTGATAGCATTTAGAAAAGCAATAGCACTTGAAAAATTTTAGTAAGTTCCTGTAAAAAATGTAAGTTTCAAAACCATACCAGAATTTTACAAATGTAACATCTGGCCCATAATGAATTCAAGTACTCAATGCTTAGACTGTGGTTCCTTTAGTTTACAGAGACACAACTGAATAGACTACCAGTTGTGCAAAGGGGTAAATTACAGAAAGTTTACATTCCGAACTCTGAATTTCATTTAAAATATAAACCCACTAAGAAAGGAAAGTATACCACTTGCCCCCCAATATCTCAGCTGAGCCGAGACTGTTGTTAACCTGCTGTCCCATGGTTCCTACACTCCTTACCCATAATGGTATTTTCTTCATGTTTCTTTATTGCAATCATTATCTCAACAGTTTATTTGCAGGCTCATATTGGTTTGGCAATATAAAAATGTAAGGGGTACTCTTCTAAGTTCCAGGATCGTGACAAATACTGATGAATCACAGGAAAGATGACTAACATGGGAAGCTGTATGCCTACCTAAACTCCATTCTGATAGATTTAAGAATTTAATATAACCCTGTGATAAACCTCTGGAGGAAAATCTAATATATAGATAGCAGGGTGTGTGGGTAGAGAGGGCCAATGAAAACTCAGAGAAAGAGAACCCTTTGACACTACCTTTTCTCTATCCACATTGTTCTGGGTAGATTTTTGCCCACTCTGACTACTCTGGGGCGGGGCAGACAGCCAGCAAGAGATGACAAGATCATATGAGGCAAGCAGTTGTCCAGCTATGACAAGAAGCAGACACTACATTGCTGGCAGATGATCAGTGGACCCCTAAGTATTCATTCCTCCCCATAAGTCCACACTAGTCCTTCCCAAACTCTTACAAATAATTGAAGAGAAAGAAACAAACTTATTTTATGAGGCCGGCATTATCCTGATAATAAACCTAAGTAAGGACTTTACAAGAAAACAGGTCAATATCCCGGAATGCAAAAATTTGCAACAAAATACCAGCAAACTGAATTCAACAGGACATTAAAAAGATAATACACCATGACCAAGTGGGATTTATGCCTGGAATACAAGTATAATTCAACATAGGCAAATAAATGTGATATACCACGTTAACATAAAAAATAAATATCATGACCTTCTCAATAGAGAAAAAGTAGAAAAAGACTTGAAATACAACATTCTTTCATGATAAAAAGGGGTCAACCCATTTGGTATTGGAGAAACATACCCCAACATAATAAGGGCCACATATGACAAACTCACAACTAGTACCATATTCAATGGTGAAATGCTGAAAGCTTTTCCCTTAAAATCTGGAACCAGACAATGGTGCTCACTCTCACCACTCTTATTCAACACTGTACTGGAAGCCCAAGCACGAACAATTAGGCGAGGAAAAAAAGGTAGCTAACCCAGGAAGAAAAAAGTAAAGTTGTCTGTTTGCATATTATATGATTTTGTATATAGAAAATCCAAATAACTCAATAAAAAATTGTTATGCCTAATAAATTCAGTAAAGATGCAGAATACAAAAATCAATGTACAAAAATTAGTATTATACACTTAAAAACAAGATATCTAGAAGATAAAGAAAATCTTATTTACAATAATGTCAGTAACAATAAAACTTAGGAATAAATTTAACCAATGAGGTAAAGATCTGTACACTGAAAACTATAAGACACTGATGAAAGAAATTTAATAAAATACAAATAAATGGAAAGATCCATGTTCATGGATAAGAATATTGTTAAAATGTCCATACTACTCAAAGCTATCCACAGATTCGATGCAATCTCTAGCAAAATTCCAATAGAATTTTTCACAGAAACAGAAAACATAATCCAGGGGCACCTGTGTAGCTCTGAGTTAAGTGTTTAACTCTTGATTTCAGCTCAGGTTATGATCTCAGGGTGATGAGAATAAGCCCCGTATCAGGCTCTGTGCTCAGCCAAGAGTCTGCTTGAGGATGCTCTCTCCCCCTTTCCTTCTGACCTTCCTGTCCATCCCTCCCCCCAAAAAAAAAAAAAAAAAAAAAACCACACACACACAATCCTAAAATTCATATTGAATCACAAAAGACCCTTAATAGCCAAAGCAATGCTAAGAACAAATCAGGAAGCATCACACTCCCGATTTCAAACTACACAACAATGCTAGTAATCAAGAAATGGTACTAGCATAAAAATAAGCCAATGAAATATAATACCCCATACTTAAACCCATTCATATATAGTCAACTAATAAGGGAGCCAAGAATACTTAATAGGGAAAACATGGTCTTTTCAGTAAGTGTTGGGAGAACTGGATAGTCACATGCAAAATACAGATGTTTATCTCACATCCCTCACTAAAACCTATCTTGAAATATACTAAAGACAAAGTAATACCTAAACCTATAGAACCCCTAGAAGAAACCTATGGAAAAAGCTCTACAGCATAGACATGGCAACAATCTTTTGGATATGGCAAAAGACAATATCAAGAGAATGAGAAAACAAACCATAGACCAGGAGAAAATATTAAGAGCACATCTGATAAGGGTGTGTTACCAAAAATATACAAAGTACGCCTAAGATGAAACACTAAGCAAACAAACAACCCAATTAAAACTCGGGCCAAAGACCTTAATGGACAACTTCCCAGAGAAGATATACACATGGCAAACAAGCATATGAAAAGATGCTCCACATTCTGTGTCACCAGGGAAATGCAAGTCAAAACAGTGATCACAATACACCTATTGGAATAGCCAAAATTCAGAACATGGACGACCAAATTCTGGCAAGGATGTGGAGCAACCAGAATTCTCATACGGTGCTGATGGAAATGCCCAATCATATGGGCACCTGGCAAGGACATTTGCAAATTACTTACAAAACTAAACATACCCTTACTATACCCATGGGAGCTGAAAACAGGTCTACACAAAAACCTGCAATACTGCTATTTATGGCTTTCCTTGGAAGGAATCATGATGTCCTTCAGTAGGTAAATGGTTAAATTGTTAAATCTAAAAGAGAATATTATTCAGTATTAAAAAGAAATGAGCTATCAAGCCATAAAAAGTCATAGGGAAATCATAAATGCATATTACTAAATTAAAGAAACCAATCTGAAAGGTCTCCATATTACTGTCTGATTCCAGCTATTTGACATTCTGAAAAAGGCAAAACCATGGAGACAATAAAAAGATCAGTGGTTGCTAGGAGTTGAGGGTGAAGGGAATGGAGGATGGATAGGTGGAGTATAGGGCAGTGAAAATACTTTGTATGCTATGTCAGTACGATACACACAGGCTGTCCCTCCCGTGAATCACCCTGACATCGGAACCTCCCTCTCTTCACTCGTATTTGTTGTTTTGTCCAGTTCTGCTCCAATTTACCAAGAGGAATGACATTCTTGTAATGTTGCTATTCCATGAGCAATTTTTGTGTGTCTTGAATGAGAAAAATCCATTTGCTAGAAAAATTCAGTCCAAGTTTAAAAACAAATATTTTTCTTCAAAGTAAAGCTTACATACTTAGAAACAAAAGAATCACCCAAATGGGGGTGACTCCCAAGACTCATGCCAGCAAGGTGTACATCAAACCTATGTTAACGTGGCACAACTAAACAATAGCCAAATGCTCTACAGTGAGATCAGTTCATTTGCCCACGTTTGATTGCTTTGAAATGGAAGATTTTAATTACTTCTTGCAGCAAAGTACATTTTAATTATTCTTTGCTAAAATACAACAGCATAAATTATTTTGATGCCGCTATGCGAGAACTGAACTTCTATTATGTAAAATATAGTCTCAATCTTAGATGCACAAGAACTCAAAGATGGAATTTTGGCAAACCTAGGAGTCACTAGTCATCGTTATCTCCTGCACTTGGCAAAGCTGTAACTGCTTCATAATGAACCAACAAGAGAAACAGTGCTAAGTGAACTGCTGACAGGTTAAATTAATTCACTTCCTTGGCATTCGGGAAGATGCTTTCTGCCTGGTGGCTCAAGGGTATGCCCAAGAATGTATGGACCAAAAACATCCTCATATTTGAGTAGGACTAGCTATTTTCAGAGTGGAAAACGCACAGACTTTGAAGACTGACATACAGCAAGTTATTTAATCAAACTTAGCCACAGTTCTGTCATTTATAAAACAGGAATAATTAAACTTTTCTTGAAGTACTGCTGTTAGTATCATTTACAAGATCTATAACTTCTCCATTACATTGGTTCACACATATCACAAAATGATAATACGTCAATATTTCTTCAAATGTCTTTCAGAATGAGAATACCTTCCCCTAAAACCTCCTTTGGGCCTTGAAACATCCATATAAATAGAGATTAGGAGGAGCCAAGAGGTATTTTGCTTCCATAATTCTTATTGTGTCTTTATTGCTGTGCAAATATGTGCGGCAATGCAAAGTTAAATATTAAGTCAAACCCATAAAATCATTGCTATTAGAGATAAAACACTAATCTTAGTTTAAAAGGTCTACACTAATGTTTAAATGTTAAAAAAAAAAGGGGGGGTTGTAGTAAGATTTTATTTATTTGTCAGAGAGCACAAGCAGAGGGGAGAGGCAGGCAGAGGGAGAAGCAGTCTCCTCACTGAGCAAGGGTCCCCATGCAGGATTCCATCCCAGGACGCTGGGATCATGACCTGAGCCAAAGGCAGATGCTTAACCGAGTGAGCCACTCAGGCGTCCCTATACAACCCTTTTGAGTTTGTTCTGAAACTCAGTTCCCAGTTTCATCTACTGTGGGAAATCTGATTACCTAATGGAATTTGAGTCACCATTCTGCTTTTACCCTACACAAGGTTTCTGGGTCCCCTGTTAGTTTGTGAATCATACTACTTCCAAAAGACCCCTGGAATTTTACAAAAATTCAGTCATTGCATTTTCATTCACAGGCCATTAGGGGGAAAATTATATTTAAAAGCAATAGCGTTAAATAAGCCTAACAATGACCTCTAAGGAACCAAAGATATTAAATGTGCATTAAAGCTCAACAAATTGGAAATTGAAAGGAGCAGCTGTCATTTTCAGTTCTTCATGATTAAGCCTTACAGCCTGAACTAATTGAAGAAAAACAAAGTGAATAATTTAAGCAATCAACTGAGTTTTTTTTTTTTAATTACTTGCAGACCAAATATTTTCTTCTTCAGTTTCTTTTAGATTCAGTTCAGAAAATATTCTTAAAGGTCAGTTATGGAGATGGGAAAACGATTTCCATTTACAATAACTTTTATGAAGAGTCCAGATGCAAACACCTAGAAAAGCATACTAACATTTGAGGATTTAACTGCAAGAAACAAGGAAGCTTCTAGCAACAGAGTCCTAGCTCTACATGTCTGGTAAGTGTCCAGATATCAAGGATTAACTGTTCTTTCTCGCACAAAAAGAAATTTAGATACAGAAAATAATCTATCACGGAGATTACTTACTTAAAACACTGTAACTTTGTGTATACACCTAGAATTTCCTGTACCTAGAATACAGGCTTTGAAAATCAAGTTCTAAAGGAAAAAAAAAATAGAAATCTAGTTTTAAATCATTTTGTGTTATTTAAAATTTATTTCCTTTTTCTTGGCACGTTGCCCAATTAATTTTAAAATAAGTACTGTGTTTTTATATACCATAAGTTTATCTTGGCCGCTTTGCTTTTTTCCTTCGAGGTTTAGACTATGTTTTCCAGTTCTGATTTTATCACTCAAAAGTGTACTTCTGGTTTCTTCAATGGCTCATCTATTTGCTGTAGTTACTCCCTTACCAAGAATGAAGACATTATTTCCAGACTCCTGCTGACACGCTTTCTGAATCCAGGGACATTTCCTACTCCCGTAGTATCATTAGCCAGGTGATTTGGTTGTGGCAGATTTTTATTTTACCATTGCTATTTCCTTCCCCCACCCCCACACCTTGAGGGTGAATCCATTCACACAAGTTCTGCTTTTGCAAAGATTTTCTGATTAGGAAAAGTATTCCACGTGGCTTCTGTTAACAGTATTTGCAAGAAGAAATAATGAGAGTCTGACACTAAATTAGGAATTGGTGGAGCAAGGCTATGTTTTTGAGATAGGTCATGTATGAGGTCTAATCTCTTTAAGAAAAAAAACTGATTCTGAAACAAAATTAGTTTTGGAAGTGTAGAACCAAAACTAAAATGGAGACCGTTAAAGCAGGTGCAAAAAGGAAACTTAACCTAGCTCCTCTCGGGTCAGCAGAGCACACACACCAGCCAATCTCCAAATGCCAAGTTGGTTCACACCATCTCCGGACTTGTTTCCCTGACTCCGCTACACTATTCCAGGTAGGGGAAAACACCACTAGTATCCAATCAGCTGAAAAAGCCAAATATCTTCCACATTTACCCCATAAAAATCCCTAATTTGTGAGCACTCAGAAATATTGCTCACTGAGCCTTGAGTTTCCCAGGCTACAAGTTGAAAGCCTTGCAGTAAACTGATTTTCGGTTTGTTTTTGTTTTGTTTTTGTTTTGTTTTTTAAGATTTTCAGAGAGAGAGCGAGCGCTCGAGAGAGTGCACAAGTTTGCCTGCGCACTAGCAAGGGGGGGGAGGGGACAGAAGGGGAGGGAGAAGCAGACTCTCTGCTAAGCAGGGAGCTGGATGCCGGGCTGGATTCCAGGGCCCTGGGATCAGGACTTGAGCCCCAAGGCAGACACTTAACCAACTGAGCCACCCAGGTGCCCCTCATTTTCTACTTTAATTCCGTATGCAGAGGTTGGGTTTTGACAGAAGGAAACAAAGGAGGAAAAATAATTAGGTGTCAAAGCTTATTTCTAAATTAAAGAGGTAATAAAAAGTGTAATATCCTAATGGGTATTTCTGTGAGTTATACACTAGAAAATGATTTTTTTTTAAAAGTCTGACTCAGTAAATAATACATGTCCCTCTACATGTGAGAAAATTTTCAATTGAGAAAGGCTGTCGAAGTCTATAACTTAAGAGTTTAATTAGACTGCAGTGGTAAAACTACAAAAGGACTCTGAATTTCAAGAGAATAGTAAGAGAGAACTAACTACTCTTAGAATTTAACTGAGAATTTAACTACTAGAATTCAAGAGAAAAAAACTATCTCATGTTACCCAAATATTTTACTTTGAGGCTAATACGTGTTTAGGGCAATTATTCAGACTTATTAACCCTTATCTAAAACATTATTCACGAGTCCTCGTCTGGGTGATAAAAATTTTACAAAAGTAAGAAGAAAAGAAATGAAGTAACTTACCTGAGCTTCCAGGAACAACGCAGAAGACAGCAGAAGCAGGCTGGAGAAGCTGCCATTATATACATACCCTCCTCCCAGAGGCAAGTCAGATCTCACGAGATCTTGGGAGTTCTACAGAGGCCAGCACCTGAGTCCTGGGATGAGAAACACCTGGGTGTCCCAGGTGCTAGAGGCCCCTTGTCCCAGACTCATCAGGAAGGAATCTGGCTCACACCACCTATCAAGCAAATCCCCATCTTCCTGATGCCGCCCCCTCCCTACACCCAGTCAGTCACAGTGCCATCCATGGTAGCTGCACCCCAGGAATGCAGCTGCCAGGGACTGGGTTCTGGCCTAATAGTACCTGTGCAGAGCTGGGAGTGCAGGAGGCCAGAAAGGGGGCACAGAGGGGGAGCCTAATTGAGGTCTCAGGAGAGCAGGACAAACCTCTTAAGCATATCCAAAATGGCTGAAGAGAGCAAGGAAAGGAGACTGGCCTGAGTCTTTACTGAGTTAGGAGATGATGGGGCTGGCATGAGAGTTTCTGTACGCAGTCAGGGGCTCGTGTGAGTTGCACCTCCCTTTGGCAGTGTCAACCAGGATAGAATTCACTGAAAATTTAAGCAAACAGGCATAATTTATTTGCGCAATTAGATTTGCAATCTGGGAGACACAGATGCAGGTAGAAACCTGACTCATGTTCTGGGAAGACAAAGAGGGGCCAGAGTTATAAAGGTGAGAGGTCATGAATGGAGTTCTCCTTCAGCAACTCTATGCAAAATAGGGATTGAAACCAGGTTAACTGGGATTGGTTGGGTTAATATGCAAATGAGGGATTGAAACTTGTCTAATTGGGTCTACTCCTTTCAAAGTGAATAATGTGATTCAGGTGTCATGGTGAGGAGGGCATTAAGTCCAGGCTGAGGGCTTGCAGCTGGCAAAAAGCTCTTGGTTCCTCCAGTGAGAACGTGCATAAATTCCTCCTCACTTATGGCCTCTTGAACCAACTTTATTTTTTTAAAAATTTTTATTATTATGTTCAGTTAGCCAACATATAGTACATCATTAGTTTTTGAACCAACTTTAAAAAGAGACTCTCGTAGCTAGGCTTGCTTGTTTCATTTTAAAATCTCCTTTTACAGTATCAAAGGAGGTTGGTTGTGGAGCAAAGGAGAAGAGGGAAGGGTAAGAGTAAAAGCCGTCAGCAAGCACATAAAAAGTGGAGTCAGAATTGTCCTTAAACAGATCAAGCAATAGATCATGTAACCATATGAACTGGAAATTTAATAATTAACAAAAATATAGAAGTTATTCTAACACTCCTCAGTCCATCTATATAAGACCTGTGTTTTCATAGCTTTTCTAAAATGACAATTTTGCTGCCCCCTTATTTGTTCTCTTACTAGCGAGTCAATAAAATAGGACGTGCTTGAGAACAATTTGTCTAAGAACTGTTACTATTGGCAAGCTGTACTCAGTTTATTATTCACTATTTGGTCTCCTTTTCTATTTCTTAAATTAAGCTAGATATAGTGGGGAGTGAGAGGAGCCTAAGTTAAAACTGAGGTCAAGCATGGTTTTGCATGTAATGATAGGAGGCTAAGATTTTATTTCTTAAATATTTTTTAAGTCAGGGAAAATTTCCTAATACAGGAATGATATGATCATATTTAAAAAGTAGAAAGTTTACTTTGATAACAGCATGAAAAAGTATTTGAAGAAGCTAAGCAGAACGATCAGACCTACAATAGAGTTGATGAAAAATAATGAACAAAAATTATATTTGGGACATAAAATATAATAGAATAATGAAGAGGAAAAAGTTTGTAATTGACTCTGGTCTGGATTACTTGGCCATTGTAATATACACAAATATAAATGTATAGGGGCACCTGAGTGATTCAGTGGTTAAGCGGCCAACTCTTGGTTTTGGCTCGGGTCATGATCTCAGGGTCCTGGGATCCAGCCCCGTGTTGGGTTCAGCACAGAGTCTGCTTATACCTCTCCTTGTGCTCTTCCCCTTGCTTGTGCTTGGTGCTCTCTCTCTCTTTAAAAAATAAAAAATAAATAAATTTTTATAATTTATCTCTTTATAAATATCTCTTTATAAAAAATATGTGTGTATATACATGTATATGTATATGTATGTATTTATGTATTTATACATACACATACACACATACACAGAGTTTTGACCCAGCTTTGAGACTCTGATTAAAGGATGGTCACTTTCCCTTCTTGAGCAACCAATTAAGTCCATGCCCCAACTACTTCCTACATCCCACTCCCTGTCTGGGTCTATCTATCTCATTCTCAGATCGCTATGTACCTGCCGTATGTATCTGTCCTAATTGCCCCAGAACAAGGTATCACACATCTAGGTTAAGCCCATATGCCCTGGAACCTGGAAAATTTATCCAAATTAACCAATGTAAAGGGATCCCTGCAAAATCCCACCCTGCCTGCGCTATATCAGCTGTCCCCTACTGCTCAAGCATGCTGCTACTGTGTCCCCTGGTACAACCCACTGTGTGGCCCTGTCTGGCTACCTTCATTTGAAGCTGTAAGAAGCAAAAATTTCTACATTCCATCTATCCAGGTGTCAATGTGTTGTTTCCTGCCATCACAAGAATCATAAAATCTTATAAAAGTCTTTTACCCAAACAATGAACTAAGGAAGGAAAACACATTTTTAAGAAAAAGAGTTTTAGTTTATTTTTTGTCATATTGCACAAGAGGTGCTTGTGGAATATGCAGATGGAGACGTTGAACATGCAGGTGGATATTAAGTTCTAGATGTTAAACAATACCTATCCTACAGAGAGAGAATCTGAAATTATTAGTTCACAGCTGGCAAAGGAAAACATGGATGCAAACACAATTGTTCAGAAAATGAGTTTTAAGTGAAAAGAAAAGAGGCTTAAGCATTAACTCCAGACTGGGAAGAGCAAGAATCATTTGTATATTAGACATGTCAATTAGGCGAATGCCATATCCATAGTAATTTATATAGCTCTTAATGGAAAACAAACACATCAGCAAAGGACTGGATGCACCGAGCACCAGATAAATATGAGTCTTTTTGTCAAGTCTAACAAAGGATTTGGGAAAGAAGAGGAAGTGATATCCCTACCTCCCACCCCAACCAAGTCAGTTAATACACAGGCTTGACATTAATTTGTTGTGTATGAGGAAGAATGTACACATCCTATCTGAGACTGGCTTTTAGAAATTTGTGTTGGGAAACATGTAGATTAAGCAGTTAGCAGTGGGTTCTGAAGGAGAATAGGAAACTCTATTGTGATTTTCCCCAGCTGTGCTTAAGTAATACTTATGGGCGTTCATATGTGAAATGGTTGGCTCCATCCATGACTGGGCTTTTATAACCTGGATGTGATGGAGAGATGTGTGTTTAACTGTGCCAAGGTGTGCTTAAAACGAGGTTTTTTCAGGCCTTTGGTGAACAGGAAGAGAAAGAAGCCAAGAAATAACTAAAAGCCTTAGAGAAAATGGCAACATAACCAGAAGTCCTGTTTGCATTGTCCTCAAAGTTGGAGTGGCAGGATGATCCTGTAGAGAGGAAATGTGATATGGATGTCAGGAACCATAGAGAATTAGGGAGAATATGCCTACTCCAAGCCTTGAGGATTGTTGTTTGAAGGCTTAATAACTTTAAGTTGGATGACTCCCAAGAGAGTTGTTTCTTCAGAGAAAAGCAGAGTTTCAGGTAAAGTAAAATTGGAGGTAGATTATTTCCATAAGAAGGTTGAGAGTAGAGTTGTTCCTTGATAAATGAGGTAGTATAAAGGTGTACAGGGAATTTGGTGCTGGTAAATGAGCTGAAGATACAAGAAGAAAATTATATGGAGGTAGAAGTGAGAGAACATACAAGATATTGGAGCTTACATTTTGTGGGAATGATTGAGGAGAACAGGAACAAGAGAGTTTAAACAAATTAACTGATTTCAAAATCATAAGTAAAATTTTAGTATGAAGTTTTTCTGACTGTGAAACTACACTAGGTCTCCTAATATTGGAAAGCCATTGAATTTAATCCATAGCTACTCAGGGTTTGGGAAGGTAGGAATTAAAGCAAGACTTTATCTTCTTGGGAGCATAGGTTACCTCCTACAATTGATTCAAGAATGTGTCCTTGAAATGCAACTGATGACTTTTGAACTTGGTTCCCTTGCTGGGAATGTTTGCTTTATACTGGGATATAGCAACCCCCAAATAAACCTAAATTAAGTGACTAATAATGAGAATACAAGGGCTTGATGGTTTTGTACCTGCTGGCATGGTAAGAACTAAGAGAATGATCATCATGGAATTACTATGACAGAGCTAGACCTCAGCCATCCAGTTTAAATTAATAATTGAAGTTCAGTGAAAAAAATATGCTCAATATGCCAATTAGCAAACTTATACTCATGTTATAGTTCAGCTGGTGGTTAAGATATTTTAATTTCTTAAGAAATTTAAAGTGCCACTAATAATTTCTGAATTACATGAATTTGTAACTAAAAGTAAGTGAATGTTTTTACCATAAAATAATGAATAAACCAATAGATATAATTAACAAACTGTGGAATATTTGAGATGTCAAACCAAAGTAACTATCAGATTTTTAAAAATCTTCTATCCAATGCTTACTCAATTATTAGATTCAAGATATTATATTGAATAAATAAACCTAAAAGTCATTCAGCTCCATGATTCTATCATCTAATAAATTAATTCTATAAACTCATATAATGAGTAATACTTATTATAAATAACATAGAAATAAAGATGCTATATTTATAGTGTAATAATTATCTATTTTATCAATAAAATTCTACCAATTTAGATGAATTCCTAAAAGAGCTGTAAAAGCTATTGATGAGTGTCAGATACGGATGAAAACTTTGAACCATTTTTTGCATTTTAATTTTTAATAGGAAATAACTGGATTACAGGAATAGGGAGATCTGGTTTCTAATATTATCTTCTTCCCTAATAAAATTAGATATATGCCCTATTCCAAATCAGCCTACTAATATCTCAATATTTCTCTCAGCTTTAAATACCTTAAACTTCCTTTATCAGTCATTATTTTAATTTAGAAAACATTTTTGAGCAAAAGCTGTATACCTGTCAACTTTGTGATTATGAAGATGGCTGGTGGTTTTCTACCCTCACTGTGCTGGTGATCTGGAAAATAAGAACATATTTGTAAACTAGTAAGTACAAGTATATGCCAGAACCAATTAGTCCAGCAACCATAACAGATCATGGAGGCCAGCAGACAATCAGAGAAGCCTTCACAGAAAATTGACCACTTGAGCTGAATGGGTTTGGTAGAGCATCTGATCAGAGTGAGCAAAATTGATCAGCTATCGTGACAGTGTACGTTGGTTTGGGGTAACTTTGGGAAGAGCTTAAAGGCAGGAAGATCTGTTAGATGATCATGGTAATTATCTAAAAAAAGCATTTTAAAAAAATTATCATTATTCTCATGTTTACAACCCTGCTGCTATTCCTCAAAGCCTATGAAAGAAAATCCATATGAGACATAGAAAAAAACGTCAAGGAGACAAAAAACAACAACAACAAACAACAAACAAACAAAAAACTTTTCCTATAAAGGTAGCAGAGATTTGAAATAAGTAATAAGATTGGAAAATGTGTTTCCTTCTAATTTGAGATTTTCTCATTCTAATACATAAAAACACATGTATGCTGAAAGTTGTAGATTACATTTTAAAAGGCATTTACTTTATTCTATCCAGCATTTTCCTATTTTGTTTTCTTATTACACCATAATAATATAAATTAATACATATTTAAGAGGTGCTCTGGGCCATTTACTGTGTGGTACTTTGTGTGTGTGTGTGTGTGTGTGTGTGTGTGTGTGTGTGTGTGTGTGAAAACATTGTTTTATTGGAGAACTATGTTCAGATGTTAAAAATTGTATAATTATTAGAAACATCTTTTATTCATGTGACTCTATAGTTATTCCATTCAACAGTGTTGCAAACACATCTTTAAAAGAATTAACACTGCACTTATTCATATACAATGCTAGCACCCTTAAAAACTTTTCATTAGCCTTTAGAATGTGTTTTATTTTATTTTTATATTTTATTTTATTTTAATTCCAGTATAGTTAACATACAGCGTTATATTAGTTTCAGATGTACAATTCAGCAATTCAACACTTCCATACAACACCCAGTGCTCATCATGACAAGGGCATTCCTTCATCCCCATCACCTATTTAACCATCCCCCCAACCCCCTCCTCTCCGGTAACCCTGTTTGTTCTCTATAGTTAATTTCTTTCTCTCTCTCTTTCTCATACATTTTTACAAATATTATCTCTGGTCTTTAAAAGGCCTGTGAAACATATATAGTATCATCTTCATTGCCCAGATGAGGAAATTAGGTTCAGAGATGTTAAGCCTTTTCTCCAAGGAGTTAGAATAGAGCATGGTACTTGAATATGATGTCAGATTTGTGAAATTCTAATCCGTGATCCTTCCGGGTGCTGCAGCTGTAGATTCTGTAAGAACAAATCTTGTTCTCTTCATTTATGCCAAAGCACCTGGCACAATGCTCTTTATGTTGGAGGTGATCAATTAACATTTATCTGACATGAATTTGATGAAGCGTTTTAGTCACGTGCAACCAAGATTTCTCATTCTAATTAATTGGAAGTAGCACCAATTAATTGTAAGAATATATCATCAAATCACTAATAGCTTCAATTTCCTTGATTATAACATGAAGATTACAAAATTTTAAGAGTTAAATGATAGTACGTAGTATAAACTACTCTATATGTGGCATAAACCCAGTCTTCATTCACACATAATGCTGTCACCTCACTGGCCAGGTTAATACAGCATTTAACCATTAGGCACATTGGTTCATCATTCTAAATTTCTTCTATGGAGTAAAAATTTTTATCCTCTCTTTTTCTATCAGTTCATAAAATGGCAGTCATCGGGAATTTTTTATAACAGTGGTAGAATGAAATACAGGTTTAGGGTCTATCTGTTCCTGAGGCCACAAACTAACACATTTTGTTCTCTAATCTTTACCTTTGGTAAGTCCCAGAGGCAGCAGTATATCAATGAATTTAATACCATCTCCTGTTACTCATTTTTTTATTGGCTAATAGTTCCTAGCTCAACCTCACAGCATTTGTTAGGCTTGCCAAAAATATTAAATTGTCTGGACAATTTTATGGGATAATGGAAATGTGTTTTCTCTCTTCTTGATTCTATAAAAGCAGTAAGTGGTTTGCTTGAGC
Organism: Ursus arctos; assembly: GCF_023065955.2. NCBI lineage: Eukaryota > Metazoa > Chordata > Mammalia > Carnivora > Ursidae > Ursus > Ursus arctos. The sequence goes on from NW_026622974.1 coordinate 9,694,872, forward strand.
TGTACATTGTATGATACAGGATATGCCCAGGGTACTATTATCATAGTTTATGGGGCTAGTCTGGATAGCCATCTCCTGTGACTAGAATGAAAGACGAAAGTAAGAAGGACAAAATGACCTACAGAAAATTTGTATTTCTAAATTGCATGTCAAAATGTTCCAAATGACCAGGCCATGTATTAAAGGTGGGCTGAAAACATACTAAAGGAGAAATTTAACCCTTTAGTGAAGACCAAGAAAAACATCAAGCTTCCTGATACAATATTACAGAGTGACTTTAAAATTTTCTTCAGGAAAAAATCACTAGAGGATTAAATGTTTCTTGAAAAGCCCCTTCTTTTATATGGTTTGATATCTTTCCCTAAGCCTAAGCACTTGCATTCTTGATTGTGATAGGAAATACACAGCTAAAAGAATTTTATCTAACGGTGTTACTCTTTGAGGCTTGAGACTCTGTTGGTGATACTGTGAATGTTCTGGAACCTCAGTGTTTAAGTTAAAAGATTATAAATTTAAAAAACTGTGAACATGATTTTAGGAACATAGAGAATGATTTTACTTTTTCTCTGTACTGACAAGTCCACTCTGTAATTTGCCCTACCCTTGTCTCTTCCATTTTTATGCAAGATTGTGCCTGTTTATTGAACATGTCAGATGGTCAATTGTTTCCAATTATTTTTTTTGTCCAGGAACTGTGTTTATTTAATTATCCAAGAGATACATTTTCCTCAGATAGGATTTGATCTGTTGTTAAAGATATTAGTTTCATTTCTTTATTTCTAAATCCTTAAGATTCAGGTCACTATGGTCATACAGTCCTTTGTATGCAATGGTTAAATTATTTATTTCCATACCAAAAATGTGTTAACTACTGTGGAAGAAACAAATATTTAAAAAATTTAAACCATATTAATTATGATCTATTTAGACTTTGTCAGGCAGAGGTCAGAAATCAAATGTGATTATGAGTGTGTCATATAAATGACTGAAATGGGTTCCTGTGACATAGTAAATAGCTGTCGAGCCTGATGAACTAGAGAGTGCATGACCTATCAATAGTATTAAAAATATGTGAATAAACTGTTTTTCTAGCCAAACAAGATGCATAATAAGCTGAGAGATGCAATAGGGCTAGAATGAAGGAACTCTATTTCTCTCTTTGGGAAGGAGTGTTGACTTAAGGAAAAACAATCATGACCGGGGCTGATTATGGCTTTACTTAGAGCTCTAAGCAGGCAAAAAGGAATGCAGTTCAGATCTAACTAAATAAGGATGAGGAATTCAAATGGAATATATAAACAAGAAGTTAGTTAAAATCCGTGCTCAATTTCTGTAGTAATGTCAGTACAAGTCAGTGTTTTTCTGTTCCCATCAAAGATGTAGAACAGTGCTATTGGCGCTCAAGACCACAAGCTCTAAAACCGTGTTAATTAAGATGAAAGAACTCTTGACCCCCCACATGAGCTATGACAACATGGACATGTTACAAGAGTTCTCAGCCCTCACTAGCACATCTGTATCATCTGTAAATGATAATAATAGTATCTACCTCCATATCTGTTTCACAGATAAAATGACAATATTCTTAAAGGGCTGGCACATAAAAAATATTACACAAACATTTGTTATCATGAAATAATAACCAACGGATAATGATTAATTTTAACATTTTTCTACATACTTGACTAAATACTACAAATTCCATTTTCTGAACCTTAGTAAAGTGGTAGATAAACACATCTTTTATTGCACATAAAGTCATAGATTATTAGAGCCATCAAAAAACTTATAGAACTTCATATCCAACTCCTGATTTTATAAGGAAAAGGTCTTATATCCAATTAATGTAAATAACTTGTTTCTAATCATACTGGTTAGAACAGGAAATAAATGACTGGAATACATATCTCCTCTGAACACCAGACCTAAAGATTTTCCTGAGACACTCTGCTGTGTATATAAATTAAACATGTTATTTTCTTCCTGTCGTTTGTAATTAGCAAGCTAGAAATTGTCCCCATAATGATAAACATAGTCTTAGGATATGGCCAAAACAAAGGTATTTTTTTAGAACTCTTGGTTGGTTCTAATGTGAAACAAAGGTTGAGAAACATGAAACTAAAAGTGATTTTCTCACTGAGTCTCTGTTGGAATGACTCCTTCTCTCATTACCAGACTTTTATTCAAATAACCTCCTTTGAAAATTTGAACATTGTTATTATATGTACCATTTCATTTATCCATTCTTTTATTCATGTGAGTATTTATTAAATATTTTTATGTGTCTAACTACTAGATGTTGAGATTACAACAAAGAGCTTTAAGAAAGTAAAGACCTTGGTTTTTAACATCTGCACTGACTGAATCTCTACAAATGTTAAATTTAAATCAGAGTTAATGAATAAAACAAAATATGGGGGAGATGCTATTTGTAGATAACATAATTTTATACATAGGTAATTCTAAAGAATCCACAAAAAAACTACTAGAGCTAATGAACAAATTTAGCAAAGTTTAAGATTAGAAGTTCAACATACAAAAATCAGTTTTTAAAAAAAATCACTTTTACTTATATATAATTTGAAGAGAAAATTAAGAAATCAATTCCATTGTTGGTGGAATCTAAAAGGATAATTTACTTAAGAAGAAATCTAGCCAAAGAGGTGAAAGATTTGCAGACCGAAAACTATAACACATTGGTGAAAATCATCTAAGAAGTACTAAATAAATCAAAAGATATCCCATGTTCATGGCTTCAAAGACTTATACTGTTAAAATGGCAATACTGCTCTAAATAATCTAGTTTCAGTGCAATCTCTATCCAAATCCCAAAGGCACTTTTTTCCAGAAATGAATTCAAATCTAATCTTAAAATCATGAGAAATTCAAAGGGGCTTCACATGGCAAAAACAATATTGAAAAGAAGAACAGAGAGAGTCACGCTTCTTAATTTCAAAACTTACTAAAGAGCTACAGTAATGAAAAAAGTGTGGTGCAGGAATAATGATAGACATAAACCTATGGAATAGAAACAAATTCATGCATATAGCCAACTGATTTTTAGCAAATGTGTTAAAGCCATTTATAATCTCATCAGCAAATGGTGCTGGGTTAACTGAATGCTCACATGCAGAAGAATGAAGTTGGACCCTTTCTTTATATTGTATAGAAAAATTAATTCAAAATGGAACAAAAAACATAAATATAAAAGCTTAAACCATAAAACACTTAAAAGAAATCACAGAAGTAAATCTTCATGACCTTGAATTTAGCAATGGTGCTCAGTTATGACACTAAAAGCATGAGCAACAATATAAAAAATAGATTAAACTTCATAAAAGTTTAAAAATTTTTGTATAAAAGACACCAAGTAATTTATTTATTTATTTGTGAGAGAGAGAGAGCATGAGCAGGGGGAAGGGGCAAAGGGAGAGGGAGAAGCAGACTCCCCACTGAACAGGGAGCTCGATGCAGAGCTCAATAAGGGGTGCAATCCCATTACCCTAAGATCATGACCTGAGCTGAAGGCAGATGCTTAACCAACTGAGCCACCCAGGCATCCACATTACCAAGTAATTTAAAAGCAACCTACAGAATGGGAGAAAATATTTGTAAATCATATATCTGGTAAGCATCTACTCTCCAGAATATACAAAGAATACTTCCAACTCAATGACAAAATATAAACAAATTATAAAATGGGCAGAGACCCTTGAATAAACATTTTTTCCAAAGAAGATATACATGTGGCCAACAAAAACATCAGAAGATGCTCAACATCATTAGTTATTGGGGAAATGAAAACCAAAATCACAATGTGGTAGCACTTCAACCTACTAGAATGACGACAAAAAAATAAAGAGAAAATTTTAAGTGTTGGTGAGGATGTGGAGAAATTAGAACCTTCATACATTGATGGTGGGAATATACAATGGCATAGCTTCTGTGGAAAACAATTTGGCTTTTCCTCAATAAGTTAAGTATGTAATTACCATGTGGCTTAGCAATTCCACTTATATATATATGGCCCAAATAATTGAAAACTATCATTCAAACAAATATTTCATGGTGGCACCATTCACAATAGTCAGAAAGTGGAAACAACACAATGTCTTTTAATTGATGAGGAGATAAACAAAATGTGGCATATACATACAATGGAATATTATTTGGCCATACAAAGGATTGAAGTACTAATACATGCTATGGTGTGAATGAACCTCAAAACCATTATGTGAAATGAAAGAGGCTGGACCCAAAAGGTCACATAGTATATGACTCCATTTATATGAAATATCCAGAAGAAGTAAATATGGAGAAGAGTGCACTGATGCTTGCCAGGGTCTGAGGAATAGGGAAATGGTGAGTAGTATGAGACTTTTTGGTGGAGTTATAAAAATGTTTTGCAATTTTTTAGAGGTGGTGGTTACACAGCATCATGAATATACTAAATGCCACTGAATTGTACACTTTAAAATAGTTAATTCTGTTATGGGATTTCACCTCCATTTAAAAATTCTTAAGAATGGAAATAACAGAGGCTGCTGTTTGCACATGCCTGAGAATAGCCTCCATTCCCATTAGCCACCACACTGGAAAAATTCAATATTCATAAGGAATTAAGATATGCAGAAAGGTGTTGTCTTAAGAGTGAGAAATAATTAGACTTAGATTGAGCAAAACTTCTCTTTTGCCACTTAACCAAACAAAACCCAAACGGATATAATTTCTGAAGAATTTAACTGCAGTGCACAACAAAGCTCAGGAATATTTACAGAAACACAAATATATGCACCACGTAACAAAGATAAAACTCACAACATCTACCATCCACTGGAAAATTACCAGGGGTGCAAAGAAAACATAACCCTTAATGAAGAGGAAAATAAATTAATCAAAATCAACCCAGACTGGCACAGATGCTAGAATTAGCAGTTAGAATTAAAAATTGTTATTATTATGTAGAATTAAAAGCTATAACTGCATATCATGCAATCAAAGAGTTACTCAGAGATATGGAAGACACATCATTGGATAAGAAAGTATCCAAATCAAATTCCTAGAGATAAAAATTAGTGTCTAAGGTGTAAACACATTAGATGGGATTAAGGGAAAATTAAACATTACAGAGGAAAATATTAGCAAATTGAAGATACAGTAATTAAAACTATACAAAGACACATTGAGAAAAGAAAATATTTAAAAAGTGAAATAATTTTAAATAATCTAATATACATGTAATTGGAGGCCTTAAAGGATAAAATACACAAAATATATGAAGAAGAAATAACCAAAAATTTTCCAAATTTGACTAAAAAAATAACCCCACAGGTCTAAAAAGCCTAATAAAACTGAAATACAAGAAATACGACAAAAATTACATTATAGTATATCAAAATCAAATTTCTCAAAACCAGTAAAAGTAGCCAGAGGAAAAAGACATGGTATCTGCAGAGGTGGAAAAGAGAGAGAAAGAGAGAGAGAGGGTTTAGCAGATTTTTTCACTGAAAACAAGTAATTGAGAAACAAATGGAACAACATTATTAAAGCACTGAAAGAAAAAGAAAATAACTGACAATATAAGATTTTATGCCTATTGAAAATATCTTTCAAGTGAAAGTGAGATGAGGGCTACTTTAGGTATATAATAGATGAAAGAAACCATCACCAGCTGACCCACACTACAAGAAATCTAAAAGGAAGTCCTTCAGGCAGAAGAAAAATTATGCTAGATGGAAATATATATCTACACAATGGGATGATGAGTACTAGAAACATTAACTATGTAAAAAATATAAGAATATTTTCTACTATTAAAATTTCCTTGAAAGATAATTGATTTTTAAGCAAAAATAACATGAATGTAGTTTGAGTTTATAACTTGCATTAAAGTAAAACGTGGGGCGCCTGGGTGGCACAGCGGTTGGGCGTCTGCCTTCGGCTCAGGGCGTGATCCCGGTGTTATGGGATCGAGCCCCACATCAGGCTCCTCCGCTGTGAGCCTGTTTCTTCCTCTCCCACTCCCCCTGCTTGTGTTCCCTCTCTCGCTGGCTGTCTCTCTCTCTGTCAAATAAATAAATAAAATCTTTAAAAAAAAAAAAAAATAAAGTAAAACGTATGCCAACAAATGCACACAAGTAAAGGGGGGAAGAATGAAAGTGTACTGCGTAAGGTTATCATAGCTGAAGTGGTATACTATTACATCAACGTAGACTGGTGAGTTAAAGATACATGGCTATAAAGCATGAAGCAATTACTAAAATAACAAAATAGAGGATCGTAAGTAGTAAGTCAACTAAGAAAATAAAGTAAGAACATGATGAATGGCTAAAATTAATAATAACAATAATAGATTAATAAGACGGTGTTGGAGAGAACATGAAGCAACAGAAACTTTCAGACACTACTGCTAGGGTGTGTTTTATCATCACTTTCAAAAATATTGAGAGTATCTAATAAAGCTGAACATATGCACACTGTATGATGAAATGATTTCACCCCTACACATACCTATAACTATACGTATATATGAAATTGATGAGTCTGTTAAGAAAAAAACAGAAAGTTAAAAAAAGAAGAAAATACCCATCAATATTATAATGAGTAAAGGGAAGCATATTTACACAATGGGATATTTTTAAAACAAGGAGAATAAATAAAGCATACTACATGTAATAATACGGATGAATTTCATAAACATATTATTGAGCTAAAGATGTCACAGACATGGAACATGTCTTGTATCATTTCCTTTATGTGCTAAGAGTCAGGACAGTAACTATCTTTGGGGGCCAGTTGTAACTGGATTTGAGAAAGGGGACTCCAAGATGCTTGTGATGGTCTATTTCCTGAAATAGATGGTAGCTATTCAGAAATAGTCACTTTGTGGGAATCTATTATTTATGGTGAAGACTTTTATTTATGTGCATATATTATACTTTTTAAAAGTGCATTTAAGGGGCTCCTGGGTGTCTCAGTTTGTTAAGCGTCTGCCTTGGGCTCAGGTCGTAATCTCAGGATCCTGGGATCAAGCCCCACATCCAGCTCCCTACTCAGCGGGGAGTTTGCTTCTCCCTCTCCCTCTGCTTCCTCTCCACTGTTCATGCTTTGTCTCTGTCTCTCTCAAATAAAAAAATAAAATCGTAAAAAAAAAAAATGTTAAAAATAAATAAAGTGCACTTAAAAATCACATAGTGGAAGCTGGATAACCTGAGAGCAAATGTAGTTTAAACTTTCAATCCTTTCCAGTTTTCAAGATCTGTCAAATGCCAATAGCTTCTATTACAATGCTATCTAGCTCTATACATGTGATGAGGACTTAATATGTTGAAGATAGGGTAAGTATGATGGTGAAGGTGATGGGAAAAAGAATACTTCCTTTTGCAAGAACTATGATATATGTAATTTTGCGATTCTAAAAAAAACGTTACAAAAAGAAGAGAAATTTGAATCTTTCTACCTAGAATAAGCAGATGTTGATATTTTTGTTGCATTTACTTCCAGAGTTTCTTTTTGTGTGTGTAGACGGTTTTATATTTTGATTTATCTTATTTTTCTACATAGATGGAAACAATAAACACATTGTTTAAATGCATTTTTTGGTCATTTAGGAGCGTACATTGAATTTTTTTCCATTTTAATAATTGTATTCCTATCATAGTACTTTAAATGATGATAACTGCAGCCTATTTCACATAAAAACACAAAGATTTCCCCTTAGTATTTTGCAATTGGATGGGCATTAATAGAGAGGGAAAAAGGGTTATTTAAAGATTTTAAAAGTCAGTACTCAAAAGAGTTGACCTCCAGGGTACACAGAGTGAATATCAAAATATACCATTAATAATTTGTTTGCTTTTATTTGCCATCTCTGCATGATTTGAATTTTTAAAGGAAATATAAGATAGTTCACAAATCTGTTATTCGCCTCACAATTGAAAGTGCACATACTATTCAATCCATATTAGGTATTTTTTTTCCTTTAAAGATTTATTTACTCATTTTTAGAAAGAGAGAGAGAGAGAGCATGAGTAGGAGGGGCACAGGGAAAAGGAGAAAGAATCCCAAGTAGACTCCATGCTGAGCACGGAGCCTCATGCAGGGATTGATGCCATGACACTGTGATTATGACTGAGCCAAAATCAAGAGTCAGCCACTTACCTGACTGTGTCACCAACGTGCCCCATATTAGGCCTTCTAATGATGAGGTCAGGGAAGTAAAATTGATGTGTACTGGGAGAGACTCTTCCATACTTTCCAGTGGAATTTCAGCATGAAGAAGATATTTGCTATCTTGAACTACCTGATACTTACTCCTTTAAATTCTCTCAAGATTTTTTTTTTCCTGAGATTGCTGAGGTTATTTGGTTGAGTCTATGGGGATAGCTCTAAAATTGTCTATAATCTGCAAATGAATCTGCATTAAATCTTAAACACAAGGTGCATATATGAGCTGCTTCTTTGAAAACTGGTTCCGTGAAATTCCAAATTGATTGCTCAAATAACAAAGTATAACCAACTTCAACTTTTCGAGTTGGGCTTGAATTTTTAGCAATGGTATATCCACCAGTTACGATTGAGCTAGAGCTCCATAATTTAATTTAGTTGTCTCCTTCTAGAGCACGCAGGACTGGCTAGATATTGAGTAAAACTGGGTCATAGTGAACTTATTGTCCTTGGACAAGAGCATTCATAAAGTACACCTCTGTTTGATAGAGCTAAATTAGAGACAATGAGGAACATTTCACATTGCATCACTTTGCTTTTTTCTTAACAAGCTGAAGCTTTCAAGTTGCATCTTGTCAGTTCCCAGGGCTTGAGTCACTAATACTCATTAATATAAATGTAAAATGTTAGGTCAGCATTATCCAAGTTAACTGTCAGGTGGGTCTCTATTAGTCTGCATTTTCTATGAATCAAATAGAACGAATTTAGCAGCAGTATTTATCATCATACTCGACCACACAGACCAACACCCAGAAACGATCATCATCAACTCTAACTGGTGCTAAGTTATAGAAATCACAGCCTACTTTCTGCAGGGCCACTGCAGGTTCTTTAAGAACAGAACTCTGTTCCCTAATCTAGAAAATGATCCAAGAGAATTTCATTTTCTGCAGTAACCACATCTCCAGGCTCTATTTCAGATTGTGATAGAACAGGGACTTTTAACGTGGTTTATAAATCCACTGAGTTGTATTGAAAGGCATCGTAAAACCCCTAAAATGTCCACATACTGCCCACATTTAAACTTGCATATTTTATTTTAAAAAAGGTCTGCAACTTCCACAAGATTTTCAGTAATTCTGTAAGACTCACAAATATCAACACAATTCTAAGCCAATGAAATTGTACTATGCAAGTGAAATGTCACGTTGTAAAGAAGATCCAGACCTTGGGGTGCCTGGGTGGCTCAATTAGTTAAGCGTCTGCCTTTGGCTTGGGTCAAGATCCCAGGGTCCTGGGTTCGAACCCTGCATCCGGCTGTCTGCTCAGTGGGGAGCCTGCTTCTCCTTCCTCTCCCTCTGCCTGCCACTCTGCCTACATGTGCTCTCTTTCTCCCCCATCAAATAAATAAATTTAAACATTTCTTTAAAAAAAGAAGATCCAGACCTTGACTCCATTTCCCTCTTAATGTATACCTATCTTACGCATTCTTCCTGTCCCATCTCACCTGCAAATGCTAAGAAAGCCCTTGTTTTGTACCTGAGCTGTGGGATCCTGGATATCCCAGCTCTATTAGACATAAAGGAACATGTTTATTGATAAAATTGAACGAGTATTTGTTGAATATACGTAGCACACCAACATTATACTGGGCCCTATAAGCCTACATGGCAAAATAGAAGCAGAGCTGCACATATTAGCGAGGAGAGTTGGCAAACACCCATGTAGTGAGATTTTCGACATATCTGAAACATTGCTGTGCCCTAAAATACAATTTGTAATGTCCCATAAATTTTACGAGGGAAGATTCAGGACTTTTATCTATTTTTAAGAGGCAAATATTCCAGAAAATAAGACAGTAATAATTTTGTTTTTATTCACTTCATACATTATGATTTCTTTCCTCTATACAGCAAATTAAGACCGTAGTCATTCCTATGAAGCATGTGGCGTGACTAGGAATGGGTAAATTTCAGCATGATATGTATTAGAAGTGGAAGAGGGCAGATCTCATCAACTACAAACTGTAGAGAATTTTTTGGTATTAAGAAAAGAAAGAAGTGGCTAGGAAAGAAGAGATGTAACCAGAAAGGAAAGAAAGTGAATTCTCTTGGCTTCCTTTATAATTTTGCAGTATCTAAGTCTGATACTGATATGAATACATGCAGTATCTAAGTCTGATACTGATATGAATACATAAGGGAAAAGTCAAAATTGGTTTCATTTTACAGGAATAACTCTGGACAATAGTCTTCATGCTGAGCACTGTATACTTCTCCATGGTCTTCCTGAAAAGAAAGGATGTCAGAGAAGCAGGGTATAAAGGTAAAGCAAGGACGCAGAGAGCCTGAGGCTTTATCTTGACAAGAGAGCAGTTCTGCTTTGATCTATTTTACATTTTGTGCCTTAGCTTCTGAATAATGGATTCCACTATATAAACGATAGAGAGATTATTGATAGGTTAATAATGAATGGATGGATGGATGGATGGATGGATTTAAAAAATAGAAATGTACAGGTACAAAGAATATGCCTGATTCTTGTGGGTGACCATCTAATCCCTGTGCTTTGTGTCAGTCTCCTCTTGTTCTATCTTTCCTCAGGTATGAACCTACAGTCAGTAGCTTTGAGCAACAAAGTATTATTCAAGCATAATCTCTGAGTATGTCCTGTATAATCACAATAGATATAGAGTCTGTTTCTAGCCCTTATCATCTCGTTTCTAATATGACTTTTCTCTTTACTTACCTTGGCAAATTCATCCATATAACTCTTCTAATTTTCTTTCCAAACTCAACAGCCCTATTTAATGAAAACCAAAAATCTTAAAAACAACTAAGTGATAATGAAAGCAATAGTTTCACATTATATTCATTTATGGGAGGAAATGATTAAGTCAAGAATGAGAACAAATATACAGGGTAAGGGTAAAATGAAGTGTAAGAGCCAAAGTCTCTGATCAGTGAAACTTTTGATTTCTTTTTCTTCATTGAGCAAAAATAACATTTACATATTTAAGCCATTGGTACTTTTCTTCTCTAAAATACCCTTCTTCAGAAGCCAAGGGTAAATTTCATATCCACTCTGTGAAAGACTGTCAACTGATCTCAATGTGAATGAATTTTCTAGATTCTCTGGTTGTTTGCCTTACTTGCTAGGGAAATTCCTGGAATGAGGAATAAAAATAGATATTCAGAGATCGGTGTAGTTATTTGATTTATCACCTTGTCGGTGATAAGGGAAAATTCACATAATTTAATTCCCCACCCTCTTGTCTCTGTATTTTCTCTGCTGTCTGTCACAGGAGGGCAATGCGGATGCATATTAATGAGACCAGACGAGGCAGCCACCCAAGGCATTTTTCTCAGTCTAGAAAAAGTGTCTCAACGATATTTACAAAAGTCTCTGAGAGGACAGTTACATAAGCTGTTGTTAACCTTAAGGGAGTTAAGGAGACAAAAAATAGAGGAAAGATGAGATCGAAAGGTGGTCCTAAAAATCATGGCAAACAGCATTATTTTTCTTAGTCTAAAGTCATATGATATGATACAAGCTTTGCAATATCAATATACTAGTAAGGAAATGTCTTTTATCTAGACAGAATTTTATTGCAACTATCATTTGAATATTAATAATATAGAAAAAAATATTTATTCAGAATTGGACGAAAAGTATTTGTGAACCACCTACCACCAAAACTTTATGTTAATAGAGATATATTTAAGATTAAGTGAGGTAGAGACAGCTAATACATTATATTTCACAGGATCTGCCCCCCAAAAAAGACATGGAAAAATGATGAGATTCACATTAAAACTTACTATACTACCTTGATATAAAAAACAATATAATTTTCTATAAAAATTTTAAAAGCCTAGAGATATATAAGAAATATGATGCTTAATAAGTATGCCTAAAAAGTTATTTCTTTAATCTGCTTAGATATATTATCTTTAATAACAATGCCACTACCTGGACAAAAATTTTAAAAAAGGTAATTATCGAATGTATGGATGCCTTGAATATGAAGAGAGATCGGGCATGACTTTTTAAAAACCCAAAGTTCAAGATTATGTCAATTATCTGTAATGCTGGATAAAAATCTGAAAGAAGACATTGAAATTATAAAGGAAAAGACTGCATTTATATACGTGTGTGTGTTTAACCCTTCTTACTTCCTTTCATAAGGCATCATTTACATTCCCTTCCCTCCTCATCATAACCTAATCTCAGCAAAGTATCTTATAAACACATTACAATCTAAGTTGTAAGTACAGTTGACTGTTGAATGACAGAAGTTTTAAACTGTGTGGGTCCACATATAGGCAGATTTTTTGCAGTAAGTTACTGTAAATGTATTTTCTTGCCTTTATGATTTTCTTAATAGCCTTTTCTTAAAGCCTACTTTTTTATAAGAATACAATATAGAATACATATAACATACAAAATATATGTTAATGGACCATTTGTTATTGGTAAGGCTTGCAGTAAACAGTAGGCTACTAGTAGATAAGTTTTGGGGGAGTCAAAAGATATAGGTGATTTTTGACTGTGTGGGGTTCAGTGCCCCTAACTCCCATGTTGTTCAAGAATCAACTGTAAACAGTTGCTGGTTAAGTGGAGATAGAGCCTATGACTTTTGCATGTTGACAAATGGTGACTAAGTTTTTAACTAAGAAATTGAAGCTCTAGCTTGAAAGTTAGGTCAAGAGCAACCTTTATTTTTATGTATGTGGAAACATTCCCCAAAGCCACTAATAATATTGCACGTGAGGCTGGATAATCCACCTGCCAGTACAGAAAGCATAAAATTACTAGACCACTGGATCAGATAATAACGGATCCCACCCAGAAAGTCCAAAAGAAAGGCATTTAATAACTCAGTAGTTCACTCAACACTGTTAAGTACCTCTAATTTAGAAAAAAGAAGGAGAGTTCAGGGTCCTTGTAGCACATTCTTAGTCATCTTTACTGGTTCATTATCTGATACTTGACCTTTAGATTTCAAGCTCCTCGAACATCTCTCCCAACTACTTCCTCTCCTGCCTCAGAATCCTCTATAGATCTTTTTACTCTATGTTCTAATCCACACTGCTGTCTTCAAGTACAATATGTATGCAGATAACTTTTTCAAACTTATATCTCTTTTCTTCTGAGTCTACACTCTTTTATCAAGCTACTTTCCTAATATATCTTGCTGAGATACCTTAAAGGACACTTGATTCAGCATATCTGAAATTAAATTTATTACCTTATTCAGGGTTACATTCTTAATGAGTGAAGCTAGAATTTGCAGGACTCTGCAAGTCAGAAGTCTAACATTTAACCCTAATCACTCCTAGATCCTCACCATCATAACCAATACTCTTTTATTTGTTATTGATATTACCTTCTAAATATCTCTCAAAACTGCTTCCTTTCTTGTCTTAATAACTCCTCCCTCGGTTTCACCTACCTTCATCCCTTGCGTGGACCACTCTAATTGGTAACTAATGGTTTTCACCTCTTTGATTCCTGCCTCCTTTTGATCCACTCTATACATAGCAAACAGGATGGTATTTTAAAACTGAAAATTTTACTATTACTTTCTCTCCCCAGTTCATTCTCTACTTAGGCTTCCAGAACTTATTTCAGCATTTAGATTACCATTTCCCCTCACAAATCAAGGTCTTTGCACTTGTCCTTTCTTCCATATGCCTAGACTATTTGATTCAAACCCTTATTTCCTACAAAACTGTTCAGCTGTCAGCTCTCCACTCACATGTCTTTTTCTTAAAATAGACTTCTTTGATGACCCATATTGAGTCAGGTCCCTTCATAGGATTTTAAAATATCTGTATTTTTCAATATATTTAGGACCTTGTAATTATATTTGTGTGATCTCTAGGTCTGCTTCACCCTCTATTCTATAGGTCCCACAAAGGCAAGTGCCACATGTTGTTTCATGATTTATTGAAAGTGTATACTTGGTATAATCAGTATAACCTGTATACTAGTATATACAAGTTAAAAACTATGTGCTATTTGAATAAATGAAATAAATAATACATAAGTAAAACAAAGTATTTAAAAATTAGAAAACTATAAAAGAAACTTGTGGATTATTGAAAAAAAGTTTTGCTTTGTTTGTGCTATTGGTATTTAACTGTATTAACACCCTTCAGATTTTATTGAGGAGCAATGTAATTTGTTTAGGTTTACTTAAGAATTGCTATGAAATCAAGGACACAAAGTTTAAATTGATTAGGCATTAAACAAGATACTCTTTGGAACATCTTTAAGATTTTCCTCAATTTCTCACCAGTTTGAAGTAATTGTTAGACCCACTTTTAAGAATATGCTATGGATTGGATAAATGTGCTTGAATATAAAAGGGTTTTTTTATAATTACTTTTTCCTCAAAACACTTATTTATTAACATTTGTGCATAAGCCTTTGTTCTCTATGTTTTTATACAAGAGATACATCATTCCTTTTCTTTCTCATTTCAAAACTGCTAACACATACATCCTACTGCATTCTCCACTTAAAATATACTTGCACATATGCAAAATAGATTTGTATTCAAGCTTTCCAATAAAATTCTAATTTGCTGTTTGAACCAATCCTTGATGTTTTCTAGAATTGTTTTTCTTTTTTTTTTTTTTCAGAATCAGATTTTTAGTCTCCTTATTAACCTGGAAATTGTTAAGTATTTATAAAGTATAGAATTTAATATTAAAAGGTAGATGCAATAAATCCAGATTAATATTTGTCCCAAATGTTCTAAAATTCAATTGTTATTTTAAACTTTTACTGAGACACTTCTTAAAGAACTTGGTTATGATTTATCTGAGCCCACTGCTAGCACCTCCTCCATTAATGACCCACAGGACAATATATAAACCAATCTCAAAGCCAGTAAGAAGGGATGATGACAGGGACTTTAACTCTGACACTGCTAGCATTTGGGATCACTGAATCTGGTAGTAAACTTTATGGGTCAGCTTTTATATGAGATTAACATTTGGATTGGATGTGTTATGATGAAAACAACATTTAATTCATAGGGAAGAAAAAGAAATTATAAACATACCCACCTAAAAATAGAACACAAAAATACATGATATGAAGCAAAAATTAACAGAACTGAAAAGAGGAGGTAATCCAACAAAATTAGTTGGAGACTTCAGTATCCTATTCTCAGTAACTGACCAAAGAGTGAGACAGAAAATCAGGATAAAAAAGACACAAATAACACTATCAACCAACTTAACTTAAGTTACATCTATAGAACAGTCTGCTATAATACCAGAAAAGAATTCATTGGGGCACCTGGGTGACTCAGTCATTAAGCATCTGCCTTCAGCTCAGGTCATGATCCCAGGGTCCTGGGATCAAGCCCCGCATCAGGCTCCCTGCTTGGTGGGAAGCCTGCTTCTCTCTCCCACTCCCCCTGCTGGTGTTCCCTCTTTTGCTGTGTCTCTCTCTGTCCAATAAATAAATAAAATCCTTTTTTTTTAAAAAAAAAAAGGAAATATTTTAAAAAAAGGAAAAAAGAAAGAATTCATTACAAGTGCACATGGAACACTGAGCAGAATAAATCATAGGGTAGTCCATAGAAAAGTCTCAATACTTTTAGATAAACAAGAATTGGAATCATACAAAGTGCATTCCCTGACCAAAATGGAATTAAATTGGAAATCAAAAACAAAATACAATTTGAAAAAAACAAAATATTTGGTAAATAAATACATTTCCAAAGAGCCCATTGGTCAGAGTAAATCACAATGCATATTTTAAAATATTTTAGCTTATGAGGGTACTAGATACACACACCCATAATCTACATTCTACATTAATTAGAAAAATTCCTAGAAAACAGTAATTACTATAACTAACTCAAAAAGAAATGGAACTTCTGAAAGAAAAATAACAAGTGAAGAAATCAAATTACTAATTTCAAAATTTCCAAAATAAAAAGCCCAGGTCTGGATGGTTTCACTCTCAAATTCTATCATCATTTATGGAAAAAAATAATACCAATACTATAAGATCTCCTCCAAATTTTATCAAAGGAGAGAACAATCCTCCACTCATTTTATGAGGTCAACATTTACTAATACCAAAACACCAGAAGTATGCAAAACAAGAATACTACAGGTCAATAATCCTTATGAACACAGACACAAAATCCTCACCATAAAAGTAACAAAGCAATCCCAACAACATATAAAAATACCATGACTATTTACAATACAAAAGGTAAAAACATATGTTCATCTGGATACAGAAAAAAAAAATGTTTGAAAAACCCAAATTAAAAAAAAAAATCATCCACAATTAAAAACAAAACAAAACAAAAAACTCCCATAAAACTAGAGTAAAAAGGAACTTATTCAACCTGGTAGAGTTTATCTATGAAAAACCTACAGCCAATATTATATTAATACCAAAAGCCTAATACAGTCTTAAAACTCAGAAGTTAGCAAACAACTCAATCATAAACATGCAAAATATTTATATCATTACTCTCACCAAAGAAGTACTATGTAAGCTGTGTGTGCATGCATGTATGCATGTGTCTGTGTGTCTGAATGGCTCATAAACACCTGAAAAGAGGCTCAACACCATTGGTCATTATAAAAATGAAAATCAGACTTTTTCCAAGATGGGAGAGAAGTAGGATACCTTAGTTTTGTCTGGTCCCAGGAATTCAGCTAGATATCTATCAAATCATTCTGCACACTTATGAACTAAACTGGAGATCTAAGAAAAGAATTACCGCAATTGTACAAATAGAAAAGAGACCACTTTCTGCAAGAATGACAAGACAGAAAAACTAATCTCAAAAAAGAGAATAAGAGGAAGTACTAGCTGCCAGGGACCTAATTAACATGAATATAAGATGTCAGAACTAGAGTTCAGAAGAAAGATTATAAAGATACTAGCTGGGCTTGAAAAAAGCATAGAAGACACTAGACAATCACTTTCTGGAGAAAGAAAAGAACTAAAATCTAATCAAGTTGAAATAAAAAAGGCTATTAATGAGATGCAATAAAAATGGAGGCTCTAACTGCTAGGATAAATGAGGGAGAAGAGAGAATTAGTGATATGGAAAACACAATGATGGAGAATAAATAAGCTGAGGAAAAGAGAAGTAAACTACTGGATCATGAGGGGAGAATACAAGAGATAAGTTATAACATAAAGCTAAGCAATATTGGAATAATTGGGAGCCCAGAAGAGGAAGAGAGAGAAAGAGAGAAAGGTGCAAAAAGTATATTGGAGCAAACTATAGCTGATAACTTCCCTAATGTGGGGAAGGAAATAGGCATTCAAGTCTAGGAGGCACAGAGACCCCCCCCCAAAAAAATAAATAAAAATAGATCAACACCCCAAAATATAGTAGTGAACCATGCAAATCTCAGAGACAAAGAGAAAATCCTGAAAGCAGCTCAGTACAAGAGGTCCTTAACCAACAAGGGTAAAACATTAGACTGGCAGCAGACCAATACACAGAGAACTGACAGGCCAGAAAGGACTGGCATGATATATTTAGCATGCTAAATGAGAAAAATGTGCAGCCAAGAATACTTTATCTAGAAAGGCTGTCATTCAAGAAGAAGAGATAAAAGGCTTCCAGGACACTAAACCAGCCCTGCAAGAAATATTAAAGGGGATCTTTTAAGTGAAGAGAGAGTACAAAAGCAACACAGACCAGAAAGGAACAGAGACAATATACAGAAACTGACTTTACAGGTAATACAATGGCACTAAATTCATATCTTTTCAATAGTTACTCTGAATGTAAATGGGGTAAATGCCCCAATCAAAAGACACAGGTTATCAGATTGGATAAAAAAGCAAGACCCATCAATATGCTGTCTGCAAGAGACTCATTCTAGACCCAAAGACACCTCCAGATTAAAAATGTGGGGATGAACCATTTATCATGTAATGGACATCAAAAGAAGGCTGGGGTAGCAATCCTTATATCAGACAAATTGGATTTTAAACCAAAGACTGTAATAAGAGATGAAGAGGGACACTATATCACACTCAAGGGGTATATCCAACAAGAAGATCTAATAATTATAAAGGTTTATGCCCCTTACATGGGAGCAGACAATTATATAAACCAATTAATAACAAAATAAATAATCACATTGATAACAAGATAATAATAGTTACAATAAAATACAACAATGCAATAGGGCTTTAACACCCCACTCACTGCAATGGGCAGATCATCTAAGCAGATCAACAAGGAAACAAGGGCTTTGAATGACACACTTGACCAGATGGACTTCACAGATATATACAGAGCATTCCATCCTAAAGCAACAGAATACAAATTCTTCACAAGTGCACATGGAACATTCTCCAGAATAGATCGCATACTGGGTCACAAATCAGGTCTCAACCAGTACCAAAAGACTGGGATCATTCCCTGGGCAATTTCATATTTATAGTTTCAATGCTTTGAAACTTGAACTCAATCACAAGAGGAAATTTGGAAAGAACTCAAATACATGGAGATTAAAGAGCATCCTACTAAAGAATGAATGGGTCAACTAGGAAATTAAAGTAGAAGAAACCACTGACCTCTACATCTGAAATGAACAAATTATATATTAATTAATTGAATTTAAATAAAAATAAGTTACTTTTATTTAAAAAGTTATGGAAACAAATAGAAATGAAAACACAACTGTTCAAAATCTTTGGATAGAACAAAGACAGTCCTAAAAAGAAAGTATATAGCAATACAAGCCTTTCTTAAGAAACAGGAAGGCTCTCAAATATACAACATAAATCTACACCTAAATGAGCTGGAGAAAGAACAGCCAATAAAGCCTAAACCCAAAAGGAGAAGAGAATTAATAAAGATTAGAGCAGAAATCAATGAAATAGAAACCAAAAGAACAGTAGAAAAGATCAACAAAACTAGGAGCTGGTTCTTTGAAAGAATTAATAAGATCGATAAACCCCTAGCCAGACTTATCAAAAGGAAAAGAGAAAGGATGCAAATTAGTAAAATTATAAATAAATTATAATTATAAATTGTAAATAAAAGGAGAGATCACAACCAACAACAAGGAAAAACAAACAATTGTAAGAACATATTATGAGCAACTATATGCCAACAAACTAGGCAATCTGGAAGAAATGGACACACCCCTGGAAATGTATAAATGACCAAAACTGAAACAGGGAGAAAAAGAACACCTGTACAGACCCATAACCAGAAAAGAAACTGAAGAATTTATCAAAAATCTCCCAAAAAACAAGAGTCCGGGGCCAGATGGCTTCCCAGAGGAATTCTACCACACATTTAAAGAAGTAATACTTATTCTTCTGAAGCTGTTTCAAAAAATAGAAATGGGTGGAAAACTACCAAACTCGTTCAATGAGTCCAGTTTTACCTTGATCCCAAAACCAGACAAAGACCCCACCAAAAGGAGAATTATAGACAAATATCCCTGATGAATGTCAATGCCAAAATTCTCACCAAGATACTAGCAAATAGGATCCAACATTATATTTAAAGGATTATTCACCAAGACCAAGTGGGATTTATTCCAGGGATGTAAGTGTGGTTCAACATCCACAAATCAATCAATGTGATATACTACATTAATAAAAGAAAGGACAAGAACCATGTGATTCTTTCAATAGATGCAGAAAAAGCATTTGACAAAGTATAGCATCTTTTCTTGATTACAACTTTCTACAGTGTAGGGATTGAAAGAACATATCTCAATATCATAAAAGCCCACAGTGAATATCTTTCTCAATGGGGAAAAACTGAGAGCTTTTCCCCTAAGGTCAGAAACACAACAGGGATGCCCACTCTGACCACCATTGTTCAACATAGTACTAGAAGTCCTAGCCTCAGCAATCAGACAAAAAACGAAAAAGAAATAAAAGGCATTCAAATTGGCAAATAAGAAATCAAACTCTCACTCTTCACAGATGTCATGATACTCCATGTGGAAAACCCAAAAGACTCCAACCCAAAATTGCTAGAACTCATACAGGAATTCAGCAAAGTAGCAATATATAATCAATGCACAGAAATCAGTTGCATTTCTATACACTAACAACAAGACAGAAAAAAGAGAAATTAAGGAGTTGATCCCATTTACAACTGCACCAAAAACTATAAGATATCTAGAAATAAACCTAACCAGGGAGGCAAGGGGTCTGTAATCAGAAAATTAGAGAACAGTTATGAAAGAATTTGAGGAAGCCACAAAGACATGGAAAAACATTTCATGCACATGAATTTGAAGAACAAATATTGGTAAAATGTCAATGCTACCTAGAGCAATCTACACATTCAATGTAATCCCTCCCAGAATACCATCAGCTTTTTTCACAGAGCTGGAATAAATAATCCTAAAATTTGTCTGGAACCAGAAAAGACCCTAAATAGTCAAAGGAATGTTGAAAAAGAAAACCAAAGCTGTGGCATCACAATTCCAGACTTCAAGCTCTATTCATCAAGACAGTAGGTACTGGCACAAAAGCAAACACCTAGATCAATGGAACCCAGAAATTGACCCTCAACTCTATGGTCAACTAATCTTCGACAAAGCAGGAAAGAATATCCAATAAAAAAAAGTCTCTTCAACAGTGTTAGGAAAATTGGACAGCCACATGCAGAAGAATGAAACTGAACCATTTTCTTAAATCATACACATAGACTCAAAATGGATGAAAGACCTAAATGTGAGACAGGAATCCATCAAAATCTTAGAGGAGAACACAGGCAACAACCTCTGTGACCTTCAGCTACAGCAACTTCTTGCTAGACATGTCTCTAATGGCAAGGAAAGCAATAGCAAAAAATGAGTTATTGGGACTTCATCAAGATCAAAAGCTTTTGCACAGCAAAGAAAACAGTTAACAAAACCAAAAGATGGGGGCTCCTGGGTGGCTCAGTCATTAAGCGTCTGCCTTTGGCTCAGGGCATGATCCCGGCATTCTGGGATCAAGTCCCACATCAGGCTCCTCCGCTGGGAGCCTGCTTCTTCCTCTCCCACTCCTCCTGCTTGTGTTCCCTCTCTCGCTGGCTGTCTCTCTCTCTCTGTCAAATAAATAAAATCTTAAAAAAAAAAAAAGATAACCAACAGAATGGAAGAAGATATTTGTAAATGTCTTATCAGATAAAGGCCTAGTATCCAAATCTATAAAGAACTTATCAAACTCAACACCCAAAGAACGAAAAATCCAGTCAAGTAATGGGCAGAAGACATGAACAGATGTTTCTCCAAAGAAGACATCCAAATGGCCAAAAGACACATGAAAAAATGCTCAACATCACTGGGCATCAGGGAAATACAAATCAAAACCACAATGAGATACCACCTCACACCAGGCAGAATGGCTAAAATTAACAAGTCAGGAAATGACAGCTGTTGGTGAGGATGTGGAGAAAGGGGAACCCTCTTACACTGTTGGTGGGAATGCAAGCTTGTCAGCCACTCTGGAAAACAGTATGGAGATTCCTCAAAAAGTTGAAAATAAAGCTACCCTATGACCCAGAAATTGCACTACTAAGTATTTACGTGAAAGATATAAATGTACTGATCTGAAGGGGCACCTGCATCCCAATGTTTATAGCAGCAATGTCCACAATAGCCAAACTCTGGAAAGAGCCCAGACATCCATTCACAGATGAATGGGTAAAAAAGATGTGGTATATATACACAATGGAATACTACTCAGCCATCAAAAAAAAACAAAAAACAAAAACTTGCCATTTGCAACAACATGGATGGAACTAGAGGGTATTATGTTAAGTGAAATAAGTTAATCAGAGAAAGACAATTATCATATGATCTCATCACATGTGGAATTTAAGAAACAAAACAGAGAATCATAGTTCCCCTATGAGGGAGGGAAAAATAAAACAAGACAGAATCAGAGAGGGATACAAACCAAAAGAGACTCTTAACTATAGGAAACAAACTGAGGTTGCTGGAGGAGAGGGGGGTGGGGGAGGATGGGGTAACTGGGTGACTGACATTGGGGAGGGCATGTAATGTAACGACGTATAAGACTGATGAATCACTGACCTCTACCTCTGAAACTAATAATATACTATATGTTAATTAATTGAATTTAAATTTAAAAAATTTAAAAAAGAAAAATAAAATTAAAACCACATGAAAAATTACTTCATATTCATTAGAATGTCTATAATAAATAAGACTGAGAACTATAACTGGTGTAATGAATGAGCTTCAAAAACATTCTAAAGTGAAATAAGCCAGGTACAAAAGGCCACATCACATGATTTAACTTATATAAAATATCCAGAAAAGGCAGAAAGTTCTATATGAACAGAAAGTAGGTTAGGGGTTGCCTGGAGATAACAGGGATTGACTGCACAGGGGATAGATTAAAATTGATGGAAATTTTCTAAAACTGGATTGTGGTGGTGTTTGTCCAACTCTGTAAAATGTACTAAATATCACTGAATTGTATATTAAAATGGTTAAATATTATGATATGTAAGTTATATATTAGGAGAGCTCTTAAAAAACAAAATTAAAAAATAAAACCATTACAGTAAGAACTGAGAAGGGCACCTATATTTTTCAGCCCTGAAAAATCATTTATTCATATATGTCATAATGAAAATATTCAACCATGTATAAAATGTGTGAACAATGTCATAATCCCACATTACCCATGTAATGAGTACATGTAAAGTGTATTTTTCTGTTCCATGGATGTATATCCACTGTATATTGTATCTCCCTACCCAAGATCTAGAAGCGGATTACATACGTTAACACTGTTGCTTAAGACATTTTCCAGAATAGAAAGCAATCTAATACTAACAGAATATTTTAAAAGTGGGCAGGACCTCCCCCCCACACACAAAAAAAGATTTTTAACAATTCTATTGTAGGTAATAGAATGAGCCAGAAACATAAGAAAAAGTGTCTTCCCCCAACTTTCTATAATACTTGAGAACCCTGGACTCAGATTTGGTTTGACACATGCCTTTTCCTGCTTTTTTTCTATCTGGGTAAACTCTCTTGGATAAACATAATGTTCCAGATGTGTTGTGAAAAGGCCTGTCAGAGTCCCAAACACTGAACTGAATCCCCAGCAGTGAGAGAAAGAGAAATCAGCAATCAAATCCCCTCCATGACAAACTGCTAGGAGTGGATTTTTCAGGTGTGTCACGTCAGGGACGTTCCTTTCTCCTTTCTTACTCTGGAGAGAGCGGCTACTGCCATCCCTTGATTTTCAGGACCAGGTTCACAATTGGCAGGATGCAGTGCATAATAAAAATGTGGGGGTTCGGGCACCTGGGTGGCTCAGTTGGTTAAGCGTCTGCCTTCGGCTCAGGTCATGATCTCAGGGTCCTGGGATTGAGCCAGTGTTGGGCTCCCTGCTCAGCGGGGAGTCTGCTTCTCCCTCTGTCCCTCCCCCAACTCGTTCTCTCTCTCTCTCTCAAAAATAAATGAAATCTTTAAAAAAAATGCAAGGGTTCTTGTTCAAAAATCACTAAGAATTTCAAAACAGTGAGAGCAGAGTATCAAATCAAGCATTGGGCCCCTGTTGTAAAGGGTCTCTGTGACTACACAGGTCTCAAGTCCATGAAGCCTGTCCTGATTCCAACTCTGTATTTGGTTGCACATGTTCTTGCTAGCACTCAGATGATAAGGATTGGCGCTCATTACCCTGAGACTGCAGTCTGAAGAACCCTCTTAAGTGAGCGCTAGAAGTCTCGATTAAGAATGAGTCAGCAGTGCTTACCTAATTACTGCCAAGAAGAAAGCGGTCTCTCAAATAAATGGGAAATAAATAAGCCTCTTGTCACAATAGTTGGAGACAAAAAATAAAAATGCTACTTGATGTAAGCTAAATTACTAAAAGAAGACATAAAATATTGCTACTTAAAAGAAACGTGTACCCAGTACCTTGGATTTTTAAGAACCTAAGACACATTACAGTGTCTGTTAAGCATTCCCAATGTCTTCATATTGTGAATCAGAACTTGAATTAACTCTCACACTTTAGACAAATCTGAATTGGTAGCATTTCTGATTTTCAAAATTCCCAGCCTTTCAAACAGGATGGAAACAGGAGCGGAATTTTAAAAGCATAGATAGTTTGTGTTAAGTTCATTCACTTTTAGCAAGCACTGAGTGATAGAAGATACACACACTCGCACATTTGGACAAGGCGATCTTAATTTCACATTTGAGAGATTCCTATTTACTTCTCTCTGCCCATTTATCCAGCACCTATTTCACTTGTTTCAGTTCAGCTGAAAGATCTTCTCTGTTTGCTCTCTGGATCTCCTTTCAACATTTTGAATTTCTTTCTGCAATTGTTCCCTGTTCTGTGTGGAATCTTGGTAATGCCTGAAAATTTCCCCAGTGCTTGTTAGGTCCTGGGTTTTCTCTGATATCTGGGGATGCTGTTAAGAGGAATAGATTAGGTCTCCAGAGTATCTTGGATGGTTGGGTTGGCAAAATTACCAAGTGGATACAAATTTAGTACCTGATTCTGCACCTGTCTGCTCTGATCTAATGGGTGATGTTTAGGACATCAGCTCACAACTCAGTTTGTCTTGGAATCTGTTTTCCAACCCGCAACAGCTTTCTTTTTCAGAAACTGATTTTAAGAGACACTTTACCCTCTATTTTCCGCCTCAGGACTTGACTAGTTTTGTATGAAAGATTTCTAGAAATCTGAACTGTTAGCATTTTCTAATACCAAACTTACCCTATTTTATAATTCATACAAACATATCTTTCTCCCTCAAACAGACATTATACTTGTACCTGTATTCAAATTTTAAGTTAAACTTTTTATTTGGAGATAATTGTAGGTTCGTATGAAGTTATATGAAATAATGCAGAGAAATCCCATCTATCCTTTACCCAGTCTCCCCAACAGTGAGATCTAGCAAAACTATAGTATGTTACACAAGAAGGATTGACATGTATACAATCCACTGATGTTGTTCAAATATTCCATTTCATGGTACACTTGTGTGTTTCACCCTATACAATTTTATCATGTGTCGGTTTGCTTGTCCACCACCACAATCAAGAGACAGAATAGTACCATCACTACAGCTGGCCTTTTATAACCATACTAAACTCCTTCCCATTGTGCACATCTGCCCCCTCTCACCCTTAACTGCTGACAACTACTAATCTGTTCTCCATTTCTATAATTTGTCGTTTCAAAAATGACATATTGTACATTGTGTGACTTTTAGGGATCGGTTTAATTCACTCAGCATAATTCCTCAGAGAATCATCCAGGCTGTTCAATGTAACAATAGTCTTTTCCTTTTCATTGCTGAATAATATTCCATAGTTCAGATCTTGCACAGTTTCTTTAAGCATTCACTCATGGAAGGACATCTATGCTATTTACAAATTGTATGTCATGAATAAAGCTGCTATGAACATGGGGTGCAGGTGGTTGTATGAACATAAGTTTTTACTTCTCTGAAATAAGGGCTAAAGAGCACAATTGCTAAGTCATGTGCCAATTGCATGTTTAGTTTTACAAGAAACCACCAAATTATTTTCCAGAGTGAGTGTACAATACTTGGGGTTATCTCCGTTGTGGATTTTATCCAGTCTGTAAGTGTGTGGTGATATCTCATTGTGAGGATGATGACTCAATGATATTGAACATTTTTCAATATGTGTATTTGCTCTCTGCATAGCGTCTTTAGTAAAAGTCCTCTTCATGTCTTTGTCAATCGTCCAATGAATTGCTTATATTTTACTGTTGATTTTCTATATATACATGCATGTATTCATTCTAGACCCTAGTGCTTTGTTGAATTTGCAAGTATTTTCTCCCTGCCACAGTTGGTATTTTTATTTTTATTCTCTTGACAGAGTATTTTACAAAGCAAAAGTGTTTCACTTAGTCTGATGAGGTCCAGTTTATCCACTTTTTAATTTTATTCCTTTTTTTCTCCTTTTTGTGTCAAGAACTCTGCCTGGCACTAATACAGAAAAATGCTATCCTACTATTTACTTACTTATTATTTATTTATGTGTGTGCTTATTTGTTTGTTTGTTTGTTTGTTTAGAGACCATGAGCAGGGGGAGGGGCCAAGGGAGAGGGAGAGAGAATCTCAAGCAGACCCCACACTAAGCGTGGAACCTGACAAGGGACTCAATCTCATGACCCTGAGATCATGACCTGATCTGAAATCAAGTGTTGGATGCTTAATTGACTGAGCCACCCAGGCACCCCTGTGTTATCTTATTTTTTAATAGTTTTAATAATTTAGATTTAAGTTCATGATCCATTTTTTAGTTATTTTTCCTTTTTTTTTCCTATTGATGTTTAATTACTCCTGTACCATTCCTCCATTAAACTGTTTTTGCGTGTTTGTCAAAAATAATGCATATTTGTGTGGCTCTCTATCTGCATTCTCTCTTCTGTTCTATTAATTTATGGGTCAATCTCTCTGCCATTACCATACTATCTTGGTTATTGTAACCACGATGTGAGCCTTACGGGTGGGTATAGTTGTTCCTCCCACTTTGTTCTGTCTCCAGATTGTTTGGGTTATGTTAGGCCTTGTGCCTATCCAATAACTTTTTAGAGTAAGTTTTTCTATGTCTACAAAACACCCATCTGACATTTTCATTGGAATTGCACTAAAGTTATAGATCAGTAAGGGGTAATTATCATCCCTATTATGTTGAGTTTCTAATCCGTGATCACAGTATGTTTTTCCTTTTACTTTGTTCTTTCTTGATTTATCGATCAGCACTTTATAATTACCTAAGCATATTGACTCCGTCTTATTAGTAGTATAAGTTACTTTGGGTTAATAGTATAAGCATTCCCTTTCCTTTGGAGTTACGGTGAATGATACTGTTTTTACTTTTGGTGTCCATATATCTGTAAGTCGTTTGTAGTAAATACGTAGAAATCTGATTGATTTTTGTTTGTTGATCTTGTATCCTATGACCTTGCTGAACTCACTATTTGTTCTAGGAATGTTTTTATAATTTCTTTGCAGTTTTCTTGACAATAATGCCACCTCCAAATAGGGACAGTTTTACTTTTTTCCTTTCCAATCTGTGTGCTCTTTATTTTATTGTCTTATGTTATCACTCACTCCTGATCTTTAGGGGAAAGCATTCAATCTTTATACACACAGTGTGATAGTAGCTATGGCTTTTTTGTACATGCTCTTTATCAAGTTTTAAGACAAAGTAATTCTCAGCCACTTTTAACTTACTAAGAGCTTATCATGAATAGATGATAAATTTGTCCAGTGCTTTTTTAGCCTCAATTGATAAATCTATATGACTTTGTTCTTTAGTCTGTCGATATGGTGGGTTATATTTACTGGTTTTTCAAATGTTGAACCAGCCTTGCATACATGGAATAAATCTCATTTGGTTATGGTATATAATGCTTTATATACATTGTGGATTCTATTTGGGAATATTTTGTCAAATATTTTTGTGTCTAAGTTCATGATAACTATTTGCCTATGATTTTCTATTTTTCATACTGTGTCTGCTTTTTGTATTAGTACTGGCCTCATGAAATGAGTTGGCAAATGTTTCCTCCTTTTCTAGTATCTGGAAGGGATTTTTCTTAATCCACGTTAATCTACAGATATTTGGATTACTCTCTGATAAAATTATCTGGATCTTCAGATTTCTTTGAGAGAAGCTTTTTAATAATGAGTTTAGTTTCTTTAATTATTATGATTATTCAAATAATCTATTTCATCTTGGTTGAGTTTGGGCAGTTTATAGTTTTCAAGAAATTCGTCCATTTCTTCTAAATTTTCAAGATTTTGTGTATAAAGTTGTTCACAGTATTCCCTTATTGGTATCATTTTAATAATTGTAGGATCTGTTGTGATGTCCTTTCATCCTTCTTATTGGAGATTTATGTCTTATGTATTTTTACTCTTATCAGTCTTGCTGGAATTTTATCAATTTAATTAATTTTTTAAAAGAAAATTTCAAAGAATTTTTTTATTTATTGATTTTTCCCAATTTCTCTGTTTTCAATTTTATTGATTTCTGACTTCATATTTATCATTTTCTTCCTTCTGTTTGCTTTGAGTTTATTTTGCTTTTATTTTTCTAGATTTGTAGCTATGGAAATAGCAACTTAAATTATTGATATGAGACATTTCCTCTTTGCTAATGTAAACATTTGATGCTATATATTCCCTTCTCATTACTGCGTTAGCCACTTCCCAAATATGTGGATATGTTGTATTTTATTTAGTGTATTGATCTTTATTTACTTTGAGACTTCCTTTGTAATTCATGGATTAAAACAAGTATTTTTTTTTATTTTTTATATTTTTAAGTAAGTTCTACACCCGAAATGGGGCTTGAACTAACATCCCTGAGATCAAGAGCCACATTCTGTACTGACTGAGCCAGCCAGGTGACCCAAAACAAGTGTGTTTTTAATTTCCAAACATTTAAAGATTTTCTTCATGTTACCGATTTCTAGTTTGACTTCAATATAGTTGAAGCAATAGTCTGTAATATTTTAATCATTTTAAATTTATTGAGCTTTATTTTATGCCACAGAATATGGTCTAGTTTGGTGAATGGTCCATAGGTGCTTAAAAACGATTGCGCATTCAGCTATTTTTTGGGTGTAGTGTTATATATATGTCAGCTTGATCCTTTTGGTTGATTGCATTGTTTACCTTTACAGCCTTGATGTTGATATTTTTCTAATTGCTCTATCAATTATTAAATGAGGGGTGTTGAAATCCCAGACTATAATTACATATCTTTCTGTTACTCTTTTCAGCTACCTTAGTTTTTGCTTCATGTATTTAAGATTGTTACATCTTCTTAGTGGATTGATGCCACTATTATGTATCATATTTTGTCTTTAGTACCTTTTTACTCTGAAGTCCATTTAACTGATATTAATATAGCCACTCCTGTATTTTAATTAATAGTTTTATCTGTCTTTTTTAAATTTTTTATTTGTAAGTGATCTGTATCATTGTATTTGAAGTGATATGTTTTGTAAACAGCTTTTGGTTGGGTCATGTGTCCTTATCTACCCTGACAATCTCTTCTTTTTATTGATATATTTAGACCAATTACATTTAAAACAGTTACTGATATGTTATGGTATAAAGCTACCATTTTATTTGGCTTTTGTTTATTTCCCATGTTTCTCATTTTTCTTTATCTGTCACTTTTTTTTTTAATTTTTAATTTTTTGCCTTCCTGTGGACACCTGAATGTGTTTTAGGATTTCTTCTTGTTTAATGTTTTTGAGTGCATTTTCGGTTTCCTTGCACAGTGGTTGCTCTGCGTATTAAATGTACATGTATGCCATCAACATGTTACCATTTTGCGTGAACCATGAAAACCTTACACCCATCCACCCTTCAACTTCCTCATTTTTAAGTACCGTTATCTTGAGCATGCTTTTATAACTTTTGTTTTAATCATAAAGATATATAAAACTCACAAGAGAATAGTTAGCCTTTTGTATATACTTTCATTTTTTTCTCTTTCTCATGCTCTTTCTTCCTTCCTAAGCTTTCAAAATTTCTTACCATTTCTTTGCTGTTTGAAAAACTTCCTCTAATTAATCTTTAAGTGTAGGCCAACAATTTTAGTTTTCCTTAATTTGACAATGTCTTTATTTTCCCTTCATTCCTGAAGGATAGTTTTATTACCATAAAATTTGCAGTTGACAGCTCTTTTCATTCAGCTTTTGAAAAATACTATGCCACATCTTCTGTTCTTCATACTGTCAAATGAGAAACCTATAGTCAATTGAATTGATGTTCTCTTATAGTTAATGGGTTATTTTTCTATAGCCATTTTCAAGTTATTTTTATTTGTTTTAGTTTTTAGAAGCTGAATTATAATGTCTTGTTTTGGACATCTTTGGGTAAATCCTTCGTGGAATTTGCTCAATTTCTTAAAATCTGCAGGTTTCTATCTTTTGTCAAATTTGGTAAGTTTTTAGCCATATTCAAATATGCTTTCAGCCCCATTTTAATCTTCTTTTGAGATTCCAATGATATGAATGTTGGATCTTGTGTTGTTACCCGATAAGTCCTGCAGCTGTGGTTACTTTTTTTAGTCTGTTTTCTCTTTGTTGTACAGATTGAAGAAATTTTATTGATCTGTTCGCGAATTTACTAAATATGTCTTCTGTCATTTCTAATATCAAGTTCATCAGCCAGTTTTTTCTGTTATTGTATTTTTTAGTTCTATCTTGTCTACTTGGTTCCTTTTTATAATTTCCATTTCTTTTTTTTTTTAAAGATTTTATTTATTCGACAGAGATAGAGACAGCCAGTGAGAGAGGGAACACAAGCAGGGGGAGTGGGAGAGGAAGAAGCAGGCTCATAGCGGAAGAGCCTGATGTGAGGCTCGATCCCAGATCGCCGATATCACGCCCCGAGTCGAAGGCAGACGCTTAACCGCTGTGCCACCCAGGCGCCCCTATAATTTCCCTTTCTTTACTGAGGTTTTCTATATTCATTTGCTTCAAGATAATGTATAATTGATTATTGACTCATACATGTGATGAATGCTTTAAAATACTTGTCAAATAATTCCAGCATCTGATTCATCTTTGTATTGCCATTAGTTGATTGTATTTTCTCAGTCAAGATGTGAATTTTAAGTTCTCAGTATGATTTTTGTTTTATTGTGTCCTGAACATTTTGTACATTATGTTAGGAGACTCTGGGTCCTACTTAAATGTTTTATTTTAATGGGTAGGCCCCCTGTTTAGTGCACAAGGTATGGCCTACATTCATGGGCAGTAGCTTCCTTGAAATTTTTCAAAACATTTATTATATTCTTTTTTCTGCTTCATTTATCCAATGCTATTGGGGCTTTCACTGTCCCTTACCAATGCATCCTGAAGGGGTAGAAGGAGTTCCTCGAGCTAGGTGTCTAATACTACTAAATGGAGGAAGAAACTCTTTGGCTCTTGGG
Source organism: Ursus arctos (assembly GCF_023065955.2). Lineage (NCBI taxonomy): Eukaryota > Metazoa > Chordata > Mammalia > Carnivora > Ursidae > Ursus > Ursus arctos. The sequence continues at coordinate 9,726,005 of NW_026622974.1, forward strand.
CATACAGAGACTTACTTGGCTAGGCACTTGTTATAACAGGATTCTCTTTTTCTGTATCCCCCAACCATTTGGTGCTTTTTAATTAAGGAGGGGAGTTGAAGGAGTACCTACAGGGAAGACGAGAATTTCCCCTCTCTAGTTATTGTTAGTTGGGCTCCAGATTAATCCACCTCAATAGTGGTGCCAGTTGCCTGGTGTTGTCACCTGGTGGTGCCTCCACATTGCTCTGGGAAAGGAATGACCTCACCTAGGATAACTTCTTTGGTAAAACTGGGAATCAGGTAATGTCTGGCTTAGGTTACTTTCTCTTGACTGGGAGGGATGTAAGAGGTACTGCCAATCATATGTTGTTTATGCATGCTCTGGACTCCCAAACCAGTTTGCATTCCTTGTTTCACTTTCCAGGTTTTCCTAAATTATGCCTGACTTTATAAGCATTGTTTGATTTTTCTTTTAAGATTTTATTTATTCATTTGAGAGAGAGAGACAGCAGAAGCTGGGGGAGCAGCAGAGGGAGAGGGAGAAAAAGACTCCATGCTGAGCAGGAAGCCTGATGTGGGGCTCAATCCTAGGACCTTGGGATCATGACCTTAGTGGAAGGCAGATGATTAACCAACTGAGCCACCCAGGTGCCCCTAATTGTTTGATTTTTATCTTCACAACTATGAGGTAGATATTCTTATTGTCATTAAGCACATGAAGAAACTAAATTTTTCTCAAAGTCATTTGGCCAGTAAGTGGAACAGATCCAAAATCTAATGCCAAGGCCATAACTATAATCACAATATCTAATTTGGAACATTAATGAAATATACAAACTCATTATGTAGAGATAATTTGCATAAATAGATAATTTGCATAAATATTTCAAGGTTAAGAAATGGTTCTAGCCCTTTCTGAATATGAGTTAACTAGTATTTATATTTCAAATAGATAAGCAAATATTTATATTTTTATGTAATAGGCTGAGTCTTAAAGAAATTTTTTACAATCATTACCATTTAGCCTGCATTTATACTTCACAAATACATTTTAATTCTCAAGCAAAAATGTTTATTATCTGAAAGAAAGTAAAATTAAATCATTATTTTTCTGGAGCAGGGGATAGGCAGGGAATCTTTGATCTATAGAAGAGTGAGGTTTGTGTTAATATTAAGTTTGAATTAAGGAACAAATTCTAAATATTTTTCCTGTTGTAAGTGAGGCCAGATTTGTACTACAGAAAACAAATTACTTTTGTCAGAGACTAAACCCAAGCAAACAGTTTCTTGTACACTGCTTTAACTTCTATTTATATAACACTAAAAGAATATAAATGTAAACATTTAACTACTGGATATTTTGTTTCATTTTTAAAATATTCGTTTATTTATATTTTTGTACCTAAATATATGTAAGAAATTTCTGGGAATTGCATTGGCGGTCAGCTTAAAAACTCCTATTGGCTATTTATAGTTCAATTTTTTTCCAGTATCCAATACTCATCTTCAGAATCACCTTCCATCATTCTCCCATCTTTTCTCTATTCTCTTAACAAAAAGAATTTCTGGGCTGTTCCTCAAATTTGGCATATAGCATTATGTCTCTGGGTTTGCTCAGGTTTCTTCTATCTGGAAAAATATTACCACCACTGACAAACTCCTATTTCTCCTATAAGAAACTGTCTAGGTGACCTGTTAGGTTACTGGTTAGAACTGAAATCCTAGCTAAGAATTTCAAGAGAAGCAGCAGTTTAGGACGCAACAATGCCAAATTAAGTTGTAAACATTTACCTCTGATTTCTAAGGAAGAGATATCCATTAGACAGTTGATGTGCAGTTTTGCAAGTTTATAGGGTATTCACAGCAAGAAAATCGGTACTATTTGAATTTGTGACCTTAGGCAAGTCCTTCAACCTCTATTCTATGTATTCTCATCCATAATATGGGGAAGTTGTACTTGATGATGTTTTGTGGCTGTCACGCTCAAATTACCTAATAGATGGAGCATAGTTGACTTATCTTCCCAGGGGCCACCTCTCAAAATCTACTGCTACATTGATGCAGAGGCCACACTTTCCCTGAGCTCAGCTGAGCTAATGACTGAGCAGGATGGGCATACTGGTGCCCATCCCAATGGTTTAGTCATTAGAATTTGATGATTTACTAGGCTCATTCCAATGACTCAATCATTTAAAAGTTGTGTGTAGTGGAGAACTCACTAGTTACTGCAAAGTCATATTGACAATTTACAGAGGAGTTCACTAGTTATTGCAAAGTTATATTGACAACCTACAGAGGAATAATGAGAAAGAAGGGATGTTAACAGGCAATTAAAAGCACTATGTGAGAGAAAGCAGTCCTTTGGGGGGACTTAAAAGAAGCTATTATCAGCTGCAACATAGAAAAGGAGCAAACTCAAGACATGATAGATTCGTAAAGCTCCAGAGATGTTTAAATGATCATCCAAGTCTGTTATACTAAATTCAGAGTGCATCCAGAACCCTGGGATCTTGCAAGAAAAAATGGGGACATTTGGACAGATACCCTGAGAATGTTAGCTCTGTAGTACCCATGAAACTTTAGAGGTTGCAGAGAGGGTTCATCTTTCCCTAGTTAGAACTAGTACATCCCCTGACCAACCATAGGAGTCCCTGAAGATGGCACTTCCCCACAACGAAATAGCCATCCCTTTTTGAAGCTATACCACCTCTCCTGGCTATCATGAAGAAATCTAAGTTTAAACCCTAGCATCTTCAGATAGGGGATGTACTATGCCTGAAAAGGGGAGAAAAAAATGATTATATCCTAAAAGGGCTAAAGGAGTTAGCTAGCATGTTTCAGTAAGAGTCACAATAGTATCCCTAGGATTGGATTTTAAGAGTGTTTATTGAAGAGAGCTGTAATATAACACAGAATAAACAAGAATCCATTACTTGGGGCACTTCACCGGGACATAGGTTATAACACCCTAGCAAAAACTCCAAAGGATGAGGCAAACTCAGTGATAGGAGGATCTTATAAATATGCAGAAATCAACGACCTATCCTGAATTAAGAAGAAATGACTGAATTTCCCTGGAAGATAGACCAAGAAATAGATTAAGGAAGTGGGGGTGATAGAATTCATATGGTATACAAAACTGTAAGAAACCTTAAGAATATAATCCATGGAGCCCATAGGAAATACCGTTGGCCAAGGGTAGAAGGAATGCATTGGTGAGAAATGCACCAATGTCACTAAGAAGTTTAGTGGTGGCTCACTCTGCAGGCCAGAGCTGATGGTAAGAGAGAAGGTCCCAGCCAGGGCTCATTATTATTTATGGAGATAGAGCAGCTCTGAACTAATATAGGCCAGGTGACAGCACTTAACTGCCAGAGACCAGGAAGACAAAATTATCATAATAAGCATCAAGGTCAGAAGGACATCCAAGAAGTCATGGCCCACAGGGTGTTATAGAGATGGTTAATAGTGTATGGTATCCCTAGGGGAAAAATAGACAGATAGCCCAGCAAGACTACAGCTCAATATCTATAGCCAGAAAAAGACAAGGATGATGACCAGGGCCTGAGAGATATTACCCCAATAAAATGTCATGATCTCTTGCTTAGTTCCCAGACCTGATCCAATTTTCAGATTTAGAACCTGTCAACTAATAAAGTAAACAGGTCCCTGAGAGGAAAATCTGTAATACTGTGGCAAGTATGATCTCCCCAGTTCTTCCATTAAAGAACCTACTGCCATTTATATTATCCAAATATACTGAAGAAAATAGAACACAGAATCCACGTTGATATCCAGAAATTGAAAGCATTGTTATGGCTCTCCTATTAGAAAGAAGTTTGCAAGGGCCAGGTAATAAAGGGAGTCAAGGAGTCCTGACTGAAATATGGATACCACTCTATCCACTGGAATCACAGACCCACAAAGTGGTCATTTCACCACTTTTGCACTTCTCAGTTGAAATTTTTATACTTGGAAATTAGAGCAATTCCTTCATTGGGTTGCTAATCTGTGAAGCAAGAGCCAAAAGGAAACCTCCTAAATTACCTTCCTCTGTTCCAAGACCAAAGTAGTAATTCAAAACAATGTTGTATCAAAAGGGAATGGTGAAATTAGTGCTACCATTAAAAACCTAAAGGATGAAGCAGTGGTGGTCTCTACGAAATCTCTTTTAAATTTATCAGTCTCATCCTTTGGAAACTGTATGGATCCTAGAGAGGGACTGTAGATTACTATAAGCCCAACAAAGTAGATGTCCTAACTGTGGCTGCTACAGTGAATATAGTACGTTTGCTAGAATAGGTTAATAAGATCTTGGGTAAATAGTACGAGGCCAGTGATTTCCTAAATGTGTTCTTTTCTATCTTAATTATCTTCATGAGCAAGGAGCTCAAACCCCCAAGTCATCCCCCAATGACTATACCAATAAAACTTTCCCAGATTGCTCTTAAGACTGTATGGAAAAGAAGATGGTCCTATATAACCAGCTGAATGTGGAGGAGAAAGCTCAAGTTTAGTTTACCAATGAGTTAGCTAAGTATGTGGGATGCAAGATGAAAGTGGATGGTGGCTACATTATAACAAACTTCAAGGCCCATCTTGTAGGCTAGTGTGTAAAAAAAAAAAAAATTCCCCAAGGGAAAAGCTATAAGCAATATACCTGGACAGTAACCTTTTATGGAAGAAGTAACCTAAGGGGAGAAGATAGATAGATTACATAGATAGTTGATAGATGGATACACACATACATACACACATACATACATACATATTCCTGGGAAATGACCAATGACCGGGGCTTCTGGTTAGGTGAAAGAGAAAAAGACTACAGACCAGATATTAGAAAGCCTGGCCTAGTGGCATGTAAATGTACATATAGGGGTGAGCACAAAGTGTGAAAACTTTTGTATCACACTTGAACACCCACCAGAATATATGCACCCGATAAGAGGACCTGAACAATCAATTAGCCAGAAAGCATTGAAGAGTTGACATTAGCCAGTCTTCATTATTGAACACCCTGGAATCGGCACAACATGTACATAAACAATGATCCTGGTGGAAGAGATGAGAGATATATATGGACCCAGGAGTGTGGACTATCTAATCAAGGCTGAACTAGTTACCGCTCCCTGTGCATACTGAAATTGTCAGCAGCAGAGACCAGTGCAGAGCCACTGATATGGCATTTTTCCTTATGAATCAAATCACAGGCTACTTGGAGAGCAAGTCAACTATATGGAGCCTCATATGTTCTGAAAGGGCCAGTGATTCTTCTTCACAAGGATAGATACTAAACATGTTTTTAGCTTTCCTGCCCATAGAAATCAGTAGTGCTATTATCTGAGGGCTTAAAATGCCTGATCCATAAGCACAGAATTTCAAATGAACGAGCATTGAAATAACAGATCCACTGCATAGCAAAGGGGCTGTGGGAGTGGGCCCATGACCATGAGATTCATAGATATTACCACATACCAGACTATTCAGAATCCATTGCCTCACTTTGTATTGAAACTGTATGAATTAAGAGTTTCAAAGGGCACAACTGAAGCTCCAGCTCAGAAGCCACATTCTGACAAGTTGGTATGCCATCCTTTAGAATCCAGTATATTCATTAGAGTCCTATATATAGTCATGTTTTCCGAATAGAATAAATACAGGAGTCCAGAAGGAGGAATGGCCCCAGGTAATCCATTTGGGTGCATTGTCACATTTCTTTGCCCCATTATAGCTGGGAATAGACTTATGCATCATCTCTATCCTGGGGAAGATAGAATTATGACTCAGACATCTCAGACATATCTTTAGGTTACCTGGCAGCCACTAGCACCAGCTAAAATGATAGCAGTAGATAAAAGAAATTTAGATTAGAAAGTAGAGGCTGATGATGAGTACCACTTGTGACCACAAGACCAATTATAGTAACAAAAATTATAGTTCATCTCACTAACTTCCTTCTTCTGAGTTGCTCCTTGGGATTTATGACTCATGAAGACCACGTAGGACCTTCTACATGAATATTCATGGAAAATATCAATGTGGCTCAAGAGATGGATTAAAGTAGCCATGAAAATTGTCACTCAAATATTCTGCTGGATAGAACAAAATAGAGTGATAGTTCTAGCTGTATCTCTCTGGATCCTTCATAACGTTTGGTCATGCCACACTTCCCACAGGATGCTTCTAAACAGTGACTGAGTACCACAGGAATACTAGTGTACACCCATTCCTGCAGGACACAGCACTCTTCTAATGAGCATCTTTTCCTCAAGGAATGCCCCATTAGCTTTGTCAAAATTCCTTGGAATTGTTCTTTGGAACAGTTCTAAGAGACTCCTATAGAATATTCCTTCCTTCCACCTCTGCATTCCCTGGCATCAGGTTGCCTCACAGTCTAAAGGATCATCCTGCCTCCTTCTTTCTCCTCCCTTCTATCTTTAATGGTATATCTCTAGCACATATACATTCATCCTGATGTCTGCTTCTCAGGTGACTCAAACTGACACACCTTTAAAATCAATTCTATTTTGAAGTTGCTGTGATTTGGTGGAAATTATCATGTGTCACTCCAAGATCTCTTCTCACTTTTCCCTTAAGATGCTGTCTTCGTTTTCCTCTTTTTCTTCTTTCAAAAAGTTTAAAGTTCAAGGAAACTGGTATGAATTCAGAGATTGAGTAAGGAGGTTAAGAGTAAGGAAATGGTGTTTGCATTTCAGATAACATTAGAGGACGTTTTCCAGATTCTGTTTTTTTTAAGCCATTACATCACTTTTTCGTTTTCAAAAATTCAAAATGAAGCAAGTGAAAGTAAGTTATTTTTTATGCCACTTTGGCCTTTTTTGAAATACTTAAAGGTGTATCTGTCTTTGATAAGTCACTTTACAAACCTATTCCTCCTCTCTAATTCACCCCTGACCCTTGCTTCTTATAGTAGTGAATATTCTTTCTTCACAAGGCTAAGAAGTTGCACTTTGTAGCTTAAATACACATGTATTCTACAGTGTGGGATCATTTATTTAATATATTCAAGCTATGAAAATAAAAAGAGACATAAATTCAGGAAGCCACTTCATCTCTCTAGGCCTACATTTCTTCATCTCTAAAAGTAGGAGTTTGACTAAATATCTTTTAATTCTTTTTTGCAAATTCTGTGTCTCTGTCATCCTATAATATATACATTGCAGCACTTCTGAAAGAATTAATGTTTGTGAATTAATTTTCAATTCACGGATGAAAGGTTTGTATGGCTGCCAAATGCTATACATCCTATAAGTAAAGCCACAGGGAAGCTTACTTGGCCTGAAATGGCTCCTGTCAGTGGCATCCCATATTCTGCCTCTGCACAGCAGATATCTGAATAGAACAGAAGTAATAAGAATTCCCCAAATTGAGCAGCATACCATAGGAGACGTGTTGATGAATAACGTTGCTCTTGAGAGATGATCAACCCAGCAGGCTATGTTGATCATAAGCCTATCCCTATAGAAATTGCTTAGTTGGGGATTTCCGATGAAGTTGCTAATATAAAATCTACTAATACTAGAAATTTGCTACATATCATAATTGTGCAAATTTAATCTATGTAAAACAAGACATTTCAAATGTTGAGGAGTTTGCTCTTTTAAAACATAACGGGATGATTTCAAATAGAAGTTGAAGAGATAATATATATTACAAGTAACCTGGTATAGTGAGTTTAGAGATGATGGACTCTAGCTAGCTATGCACACTAATGTTGTCATATGAGTGTGTCATCATGTACATGGATGATAAAAGGTGGTTCCATAGGTCTTGGCTGGCCAATTGTCTGATGGATTCATCATTTGTTTCCCCTTCTAAAGCTTTTTTTATTTCCCTCTAGAATATTAGCAAAAATACCAAACTTTGAAATTGCAAACACCCAGATTAAAATACTGATTCATTCACTTACTGACAGTGTGACCCTTCTAAACTTGAATTTCTTCATTTGAAAAATATTAACTGCTTCAAAGTTCACTGTTAGAATTAGACATAATAAAAGTGAAACTCAGTACTGTGCCAGGAAAATAAAAGATACCAAGTAAATGACCACTATCAACTATGGAAGAATTGCTGAAGAAAGTTTTCTCAAAGTTCTATTAGAATGTTTTCAGAGGAACCCTCAAGCCAATAAGTAGTCAAATATCCAGTTTTGATGCAAAATCATACCTATTAATAAATAATTATTCTTCAGACAAGTATAGTGAAGAGCTTAAAAAAAAGTTGTAAGAATTTCTGGATGCATACTTAGTCTACATACAATTAAGCTTAGCTTTTCCATAAAATTATAAATAAACATATATACACACAATTCTATATTGATTAAATGTAGTGTATAAAGTTACTTATGAAAATAATTTGCATGTCTAAGGATATTTATTTTTAATTCAGAGTTTATAAATCATAAGAGATATGAAAATTCAACTGCTTGTATCTATAAATATGTGCATTATGTATTTATATTACATATAAATATTATACATAAGCATTTATGTTATATCTAAAATATTAAATGTTCATCTATATATAACTTCGAGTCAAGTCTGCATTATAACCTTTTTGAAAGCTCTGAGAAAATATAGGAAAATCACAATAAAACATTAGAAGATAGATCAAACAGAACATAGCCAAAAGTGAGACTGTATGACAGTGAAGTCCAACCAAAAACAATGAGGAAAGAGAAGACATTGCTTGTAAATTGCAAGTACAACAAAGTAACAAAATACAAGCAGCTAACAGGAAAAACAACAGCATTAATCAACATGGAGGGCATAACATGTGTTGTGTGCATTACAATTGCCATGCAGTATATTGGAGTCAAACTAAACTGTTTCTAATGGGAATTTCTGTGAAATGTTAGGTGGAAATAGGGACTGTAAGTATAGGGAAGAAACAACTCTGCCATTTTTAAAAATGTGAATGCATAGATTGATATGTATGCCAGAGCAATGCTCAGGGGTCTGAGAATTCTGAGAGCTGAAGTTGTTTTGGGTGCTCCAATTAAATCTTGGTGTAAACTAGAACAAGTTCCTTAATTTATCTATATCTGTTTCCTTTTCTTTAAACTGGGCTACATAATTTAAAATTTACTTCCATCTCTAAAATATTAAGAAAGAAAGGGGGGGTAATCAGAAGGGGGAATGAAGCATGAGAGACTATGGACTCTGAGAAACAAACTGAGGGCTTCAGAGAGGAGGGGGGTGGGGGAATGGGATAGACTGGTGATGGGTAGTAAGGAGGGCACATATTGCATGGTGCACGGGTGTTATACGCAACTAATGAATCATCAAACTTTATATCAAAAACCAGGAATGTACTGTATGGTGACTAACGTAATATAAATAAAAAATACTATTATAAAAAAATAAAATACTAAACTGTAACCTTTTTTAAGAGATGGTCTCAGAAAGTGATCTGTAGAGTATTAAATCAATACACATGACATATTTGCTTATCTCTCTATAAAAGAGAATTGGAAAAAATACTACTTGTGATGCTTAATTGTTCTATTTAGAAGTACCAAGATTGTGACCTTGATTAAATGTAGGACTTGACTGCCTGGTGCAACAAGCATATTATTGTAGCTACAGAGGATATAGAAGGACTAGTTCGTACATATTTCCAGGAAGTATATCTCAACTGCACCTAAGTAAATGGAGTCTTGTTATGAGTGAGCACGCAGGTGCAAGATAGTTCCCTTAAATTGACTGGAGATAATACACATGTTCCTATTCCTGTCACTTTCATAGTGTTTTTTGTACAATTTTAATTTTCAAAAGGCAAATACTCATCTCTCAGATCCACTCATGTTTTTGTGCAGAGCCAACCTAAAGACTGAAAATCAAAGGGGTGTGCTAAAAAAAAAAAAAAATGGTTAAGAAAGAAAATGGGATATGGGAAAAATGGACTAACTTTAAGAACTTCTAATTCTTTTTTTTTTTTTAAGATTTTTTAATTTATTCGACAGAGATAGAGACAGCCAGCGAGAGAGGGAACACAAGCAGGGGGAGTGGGAGAGGAAGAAGCAGGCTCATAGCGGAGGAGCCTGACGTGGGGCTCGATCCCATAATGCCAGGATCACGCCTTGAGCCGAAGGCAGACGCTTAACCCGCTGTGCCACCCAGGCGCCCCTAAGAACTTCTAATTCTTAAACCTCAGGAATATTACATAAGTCACATAGCTCTCCTCTCCCCTCACCCCAACACACACATTACAGAAGTCACATAGCACTCCTCTCCCCTCACCCCAACACACACATGCATACATACTGCTCGCTTTGACCAATCTCGATTTCTATTCACAAGGGCAGAAAAAGGAAACCCAAGGGCAATCGCATCCCTTATTTCCTCCCACCCTGCACACGTCAACACTGCAGGTGAAACATGAAAGTGCCTGTCTGGAATTAAACTAAGCTGAAAATACTCTCTTTATCATTGTATTGTAACAAAAATATTGCTTGTAGATTTTCCTGGGTGTCTTAAGTTCATTCATTTAGCAAACATCAAACACTCATAATGAGCGAAGGACTTTGTTTCGTGTCATGGGGAGTAAGATGAACAAGGTATGGCTCCTGTCCTTCTTCTAAATAAAATACATAATTTTAACATTAACAGATATCACTTTGACAACTGGTTTCTCATGCTTGTGGTAGAAACACTGCTACAAATTCAAAAATCTCATTTTATATATATCTAAGTTGCCTTTCCCAATCTGTTTTTAAAAACCTGTGGCCATATGTATAATTTCTCTTCAGAAGAATATTGTGGAAATAATGTGTCACACATGTAAACTTGTTTCCTTCAAAACTCTTACACTTTTCTAGATGTCATGTAAACCTATTCTCAAACAGGTCTCCACAACACAGGAGCAATTTTTACCTTTGTCTGCAGTGAAATGTCATCTGCCAAGAGATGATGGATGATACTCAAGAGAACTGCTTCCTGAAATATACTTTGGAAATATCATATGTTCAGCATTCTTTTGGTGAGAAATGTAGGCTACAGGTATAGATTCTTTCTAAATCTATGAGGGTCAGGCAATGGTAGGGAACCTAGAGAAATACATCTCTAATCATTGCTGCCTACAATTTCACCTTACAAAAATTTCATCAAGAAGAGTATTTCTCAGGTAGCCTTTAAATGATGGGGGACAATGACCCATTTGAATGTTCATGATAGGGTGAGTGTATCTTAAACATTCATAGTGAAATAAGTGGGAATTTCACAAAGAAAGTGGAGAAAACTAAATAAAAGACCCAAAGCCTTAGATAAAAGGCAGAGTTAAGAGGGGCCAAAGAAGCAGAGAAAAGGCTAGGAGAATACTGGCTCCCCTAGTGTGCTTGCTTCTGTGCAAGATATTTCATGTTTAATCTCCACAACCACACTAGAAACTCGGGGATAATTTCTCCAACTTACAAATGAGAAAATAGACTCACCGTGTTTCTCCAATTTGCTCATTGATGGTGGAATCAAAGTTCTGACTGCACTGGTTTGCTATTTCCTGTTTACCACTTGCTCACACTATATTTTTATACTGGTACATACTCTTATTATTGTCACCATCAGTTTCAGAACAGTATCTTTTATTTTCTTCCAAATAAATGTTTTCCATCTAGAATAAGAATATATTAACATTCATTCTCTCATTTAGTGGTTTAAAGAAAATTAAGAAATTACTTATTGACAATTTAGGAAAATGGAAGATAAAACATATGGATATAATGTAATTTAATGAAGAAAGTCCAGGTCACTCTATGTATCTGTTTCCTCACTAAGAAAGTCAGGTGCATTACTGAGATAACATTTGCTTCTTGGGGTGTGGTAGGGCTTTAGAACATGAAAGAGAATCAGGGGGCTGATATGAAGCTTAAGCAGATGTATTTGGAAACACTGAATAAGATCTTTTGGAATCTGTATATCCTCCATTGATTTAGAGAGGTAATTTTCCTTTCCAGTCAAAAGACTAGCACATGCAAATCACAATTAAATGTTAAATATAATCATAGTTACTGTTGTTAGTATTCATTAATTTTCTTATATTGAACTTAATAGTTAGTTTGATGTGATTTAGTAGTCCACTAATAATTTAAAGTAAATTCAGAAGAATCAATTAAATGAGAAACTCAAATTGTACTTTATTACCTAGTAGTCACAATTAGCTCTCTTCTTCCCACACACACTGCCATAACTAAATCTCCCCAATTATTGCCTCAGCCAGACCAGCCAAGCCAGAATTAAGCCCTGAGTGACAGTAACTTATTCTCTGCAACAACACTGTCAGACATAGTCATTTTTAAACACAGGGATTGGTGGCTCTGGGTGCTTATGATCTTAGCCATGGTAATAAACTCTCTTGCAATAAGAGAATGCAACTTATTTCCTTAAATTGCCAGGGTACTCTTAGAAAATCCTGCCTCCCCAAATAAGACATGTAGCCATTGGTCCCAGTCCAGTCCTTACTTCATCTTGAGGGCCATCGGGATGAGAAGTTATCAAGAGTGTCCCCGGAGCATGGTCCTACAAGATCTGGGCCAGTGCAAGCCAAAAAGATAAGTGTAGGTTTTAGTAAGTGAAGGGAACAGAAACTAAATATACAATGCAGCATACTTATAGCTTGTTCTCTGCCTTGGGAAATCATGCTTGTTTGCTTCTTATTTCCTTTAGGGATTAAAGAACTCATCTCTCAGGGTCCCAAGTGAAAAATGAACAGCTGTAATTTGATGCCATAATGTTTAATCATCTTATTATGAAAGAAACAAGTGGGTCAATTCACCCCTTTGAGAGCCCTGGATCCTGACCAGAATTGGACTTCTCCTTATCTACCCTTCTTCAGATGGAAAGAGTCTGTACTTCCTGGAAGTAGAACCACAGGACAGCAGCTCCTCATACAGGGCTGAGTAACTACTGAGGGTAATATATGTCATTTACCTAATATTACTTAACTCAAAAATAATAAAAGGAACATGCTAAAAACAGGGGAAAAAACAATGAAAAATGACTGATAGGTGTTTTCAAAATTTGAAAGCTTTCACTTGCTATCTTATATAAAGAACTCGGTGAAAAATAGACTGTGGAGAAAAGGACCTCCCTGATATCAAGCCAAAAACTCATAAAAATATCACTTACAAGATTTTGATCTATTCTAGGCTTTATTTTTTTAGAGCTTCAAGTAGCTCTAAAGTCAGGGAGAAATAGACAAAGCGTACACACTGTATGGGAGGTCCTTTCTCAAAGTGGAGGGTGTAGAGAGTTTGCAAACGCTTCAACTTCCAGCATGAATGCCACATTGACCCTCAATATGACCAGAGCTGGATGTGGAACTTCATGTCCACATTCCCTACTTCCTTCTGATGCCTCTTTTGTCTGTTTTGTTCAACGGAATTTGTCTAAAGGGAACTTCCATAAATGTTCAAGGCACTACATTTTCCTAATGTTTGGGAAAATACACCCAAGAGGAGAAATTGAAAGGTGACATTGACCTTTCCTTTTCAGAATTAAGACTTTACAATGGCCTGAAGATTGGCACAACACCCAATGTATCTTAGAGAGAAAGTATTTTCATCTTAATGGGCTTGGTTATGGTGCAAATTAATCCATTATTTAAGTATTTTCTTCTTTGAAGCTTCAGAAAAACATGCTCCTTTTCTTACTTCTGTGTTAGCTCTGAATTTATTAAAATGATTATATTTCATTGTTTTAATTTATTATAGTCCTCATTCAATTTGTCCTCCAATTATTCAAAAAATATTTAAATAACTTATGAGATACTGGTCCCTGTGCTTAGTAACAAGGAAACTAAAGTTCATATATAGGCATTTCTTACTGTAATATTTATTTCATTCGTTAATTCACTAATCAATTCATTCAAGCATTTTGCACCAATAGACTGTTTTAGAAACAGGGAAACAGTGTTATATAAAATAAGAATCCTGTATTCTTGGAATACAAGAATTCTAACACAGGAGTTAAAAATAAAGCATATAAAATATAAATAAGATAAAGTTAAGTACTGCATGATCTCATTTATATGTGGAATTCAAAATAACAAAACCAAAGTCATACATACAGAAAACAGATTGGTGGTTGCCAGAGGCAGGAGGTGGGAGAGTGCGAGAAATTGGTGAAGGGGGTCAAAAGTTACAAAGTTTTTATTTCAGTTTTTATAATGTCCAGTTAATAATTAATTAAGTCATGGGGATGTAATGTACAGCATGGTGACTATAATTAATAATAATTAATTATAATTATAATAATTATATATTTATTATATATTATATATAATTATATAATTATAATAATAATATAATTAATAATAATTAATAATACTCAATTGCAAAGTTAAAGTTGCTTTCATCACCAGAAAGAAAAAAAAATTTTTTTGTAGCTATGTATGGTGACAGATAACTAGATTCGTTGCAGGGATCATTTCACAATATCTACAAATATTGAATCACTATATTGTATACCTGAAACTAATATAATGTTGTATATCAGTTATATCTCAATAAAAAACTACCCACTACACACACTAATAGTAAATATCACAGAATTTAGCATTTCATTAATTTCCAGTATGTTCTGATCTGCTACTTTCTTTGTTTTTTTTCTATCTATAATAGCAGCTGTTCTACAAGAGGGTTGATATCGTGGTGTAAATGTTTCCTCTTATTCTGATTTAAGGTGTGTTGCCTCCAAATGCATTATTACCTCTAGTCATTGAGCACTGAGAATTTTTTATACTATGACATATGAGAAAGCTTAAATTTTAATATTTTTTCATTCTGTGACTTAATTTTCTTATTTAAAAAAGAGTTTGCAGTAATATATATTTTACATGGTTCGTGTCACAGTGAAATAATATGGCCGAGATAATTTGCAAATATAAATCAGCCTACAAAAATATAATTAAATTATATGTCTAATAGCTATAAGCAACTTGTAAGCCTTTGAAGTTAAGAAAATGTCTTCTGCTTTGTGGTAGTTATATGTTTGTTGCTTACTCAACAGTTATCTGAATCCCACACCCAGAGCCTCAATTACTTCTGGCCTGTCCCCCAGTACAGGGGGTGATACAGTCATTCTGGATGAGGCACCTAAGAGAAAGGCCCCTGGGAGAGTTGAGGAAAAGATTCTCTCCTTTTAGAGGAGATGAGCAAAGAAAAACAGCCTTGTTTGTGTATAACATGCCTGTAGCCATGATCATATGAATATGAGATGTCCTGTGTTGTTTGGCCACCTTGCAAACACAAAGATACAAGCCTGAGAAGAAAGGCCAGGAGGCAGTTGTTGCCACGGTGCAAAGAAGAATAGACTTTGGCTCCTCGATGACTTGAATAAGTCACTATATCAATTCTTTTTTTTTTGTTTGTTTGTTTGTTTGTTTGTTTGTTTTTTTAAAGATTTTATTTATTTGACAGAGACAGCCAGCGAGAGAGGGAACACAAGCAGGGGGAGTGGGAGAGGAAGAAGCAGGCTCCCAGCGGAGGAGCCTGATGTGGGGCTCGATCCCAGAACGCCGGGATCACGCCCTGAGCCGAAGGCAGACGCTTAACGACTGCGCCACCCAGGCGCCCCTCAATTCTAATTCAATTAGAATTCTAACTCTGCCTTGTTTTCAAATCTCAAGTAAGAAGATAAATTTCCTTATTGAGTAAGTCAGTATTTTGCTCTTTGCTGGCAAAAGCATCCTAACTAATGTTCCTTCAACTATTTCTTTCACCTGGCCCAGAATAGGTGCTTAACATTTTCATAAATTGATTACAATTATGTTACTCTTTATGTTATACTTGTTTGCTGGTAAAGAAGCCAATATTCTTACTCTTTTTGTGAGGCAATGAAGTAAAATCTTAGGACACTAAAGAAACATTATCTAGGTTATATGACAATATGCTTAACGGAATTTCATAGGCCCAAGACTTGAAGTAAACAAGATTTAAATTAAATGAAGACATGCTCTACGTGAGAAAAATAAAGCAGAAATTAAAAAAAAAGTGCTCTAGAATGGAGTTTTGTAATATGAGTTTTGCAGACTAGCAAAGTTTCTTAGCTTCATAGTGAACAGTTCTCTGCCCCGATTGTGGTTACTACTCAGGCTTCCTCTATTTTATATTTTCCAGCCTGACATCTTTCACTTGTCAAGGACCACACTACCAAATGTAAGAAAATCTGACCCATAGTGAATTTAAGTCAGAAACGCTGACCTAATATATGCTCAGGAATACTCAGATTTATGAGTAATGCTTTCTTAGGGATGAGTCCTTAGATAATCTCAACTTTATCATTATAATCCAAGTTACTTAAATCAGTTCATCATGAGGGCTACAGAAATTGTTTTTCAGGCTGTGATCATGATATATATTGCATCAAATAAATTTTACCAGGTGAGCAATCAAGAGTGCTGAAGTATTGCTTTCCAATTCTATCCCAGCCAGCAATTTAGCTCTCAGCAAGAAGACACAATGTTTCTTGAATGACTGATGAATTCTCTTCTCGAATGATTTCAGGATGTTGGATGCACTGCTGGCAGGAAAGTTGGCTGATTGTTCAGTGGCTAAAATGGTTTTATGACTCATGGAATTGATTAGGAGCATAATGGCTGTCCACAGCAGCCGGCCAAGCTAAGGTCAGTCCATTTGCAGTCACAGCTGGAGATGCTGGAAGTCATCTTCCAGATGTCAGGGCAGAGAAACCTGTTCCGAATAGTTCCAGCTGAAGTGACAAGTGAATTGCAGACAGCCTAGGCACCTGCTACATTGGCCTTGTCTTTCCTCCTCTTAACACTGCCAGAGAGGTATCACCACTTAGGCCGAGGCTCATTATGATCCACACTCTCCTTGAAATTTATTGATTTCAAAGGCTCTGATGCATCTCTGTAGTATAATCATCCTCAATTTTATTTGTGCATAAAAATCATTTGTGGTGCTTTTTGAAATGCAGACTGCTGGAACTGCTTCAACCTCAGAATTCAAATAGTCTGAGGTACAAATTTTAACAGCCACTTCTCCTCCAGATGATTCCTTGTAGGTGGTTTGGCTCTGTCTTCAAAAGTCATATTGGAGTAAAGAAGGAGGCAGAGTGTGTAGGAAAATCAATATGACCGGGGTGCCTGGGTGGCTCAGTCAGTTAAGGGCCCAGCCCTTGACTCTTGATTTCAGCTCAGGTCATGATCTCAGGGGCCTGAGATCAAACCCCATGTCAGGCTCCGTGCTGGGCATGAGAGGCTGTTTAAGATTCTTTCTACATTAGGGCAGCTGTGTGGCTCAGTTGGTTAAGATGCTGACTGAATTTTAGCTCAGGTTATGATCTTGGGGTTATGAGATTCAGCCCCGTGTCAGGCACTGTGCTCTGTGGGAAGTCTGCTTGGGACTCTCTCTCCCTCTCTCTCTGCCCCTCCCCCCACCCCACTCATGCACTCTCTCTCTCTCTCAAAAAAAAAAAAATCAGTATGATTGGTTAAGGGCTATGGTAAACAACATAGTAATATACTGCGTGTTTACTCCTACATTTTAAAGATAAAATATTAATTATAAGAAAAGTTCTGGGTATAAGGTTATAAGATTTAGCAAATAAAATTCCAGGACACCAGTTAAATTTGAATTTCAGAAAAACAATGAATTTTTTTAAAGTATAAGTATGTCCCATGCAATATTTGGGACATACATATTTCTATTGTAGACATTATTCATTGTTTATCTAAAATTCAGATTTAATTGTGAGTTCTGTATTTTACTCAGAAATCCTCTCTAAGCAGGAAAACCCAGCTATTGTTTAGAATTAAACTGGAGCACCAGAAGGGCCATATGCACCCCAATGTTCATAGCAGCAATGTCCACAATAGCTAAATCATGGAAGGAGCTGAGATGCCCTTCAACAGATGACTGGATTAAGAAGTTGTGGTCCATATATACAATGGAATATTAACTCAGCTATCAGAAAGAACGAGTTCTCAACATTTGCTACAACATGGACGGCACTGGAGGAGATAACGCTAAGTGAAATAAGTCAAGCAGAGAAAGACAACTATCATATGATTTCTCTCATCTATGGAACATAAGAACTAGGATGATCGGTAGGGGAAGAAAGGGATAAAGAAAGGGGGGTAATCAGAAGGGGAAATGAAGCATGAGAGACTATGGACTATGAGAAACAAACTGAGGGCTTCAGAGGGGAGGGGGGTGGGGGAATGGGATAGACCGGTGATGGGTAGTAAGGAGGGCACGTATTGCATGGTGCACTGGGTGTTATAGGCAACTAATGAATCATCGAGCCTTACATCAGAAACCGGGGATGTACTGTATGGTGACTAACATAATATAATAAAAAATCATTTAAAAAAAATAAAATAAATTGGAGCACCACTTAGCCTACTAATAATAAATTCATACAAGGTTATTGCTAAGATTCCTTAATGATACAGGGATCTATGTCTCAGTAGTATTTTCTACACCAGAAGTTGGATCCAATGCTTCAAAACCCATAGAGGGTTGGATTTGCTAAACTACTGTCACTCAATCAACTATATGAATTTAGATATTTAGAACATATTTATCAAATACTGGCAGTCATATCACAAGAGGTGAGAAGGCAAATTTCCTATGACAAGTTCTTTATTCCTATGACAAGTTCCTTATTAAGTCTTGCTTCCTTTCTCCCCATCCTGCAACTGTAGCAGTAAAAAACAAGTCAGTAAAAAATAAGCAGTTAAAATTAAGGCAAGAAGGGGCACACGGGTGGCACGGCGGTTGAGCGTCTGCCTTTGGCTCAGGGCGTGATCCCGGCGTTATCGGATCGAGCCCCACATCAGGCTCCTCCGCTGGGAGCCTGCTTCTTCCTCTCCCACTCCCCCTGCTTGTGTTCCCTCTCTCGCTGGCTGTCTCTATCTCTGTCAAATAAATACATAAAATCTTTTAAAAAATAAATAAATAAATAAATAAAAATTAAAAATAAAAAAAATTAAGGCAAAAAGCTTTATGTATGGTTAAGTTCCAATAATTTAATACTTAATTCTTATTAATAGAGAAATATAATTTGTTTTTCAATGACACTGTATCAGTTTTATCCTACTTTTCCGATTCTGTCCTGTAAATTCTTTCCCTAAAACTGTACCTCTGGCCCACTTTTAAATCCCATTTTTTGCTTTGCCTTCTTTCTTCTCAGTACCAAAGACCTAGGTACTGTGCTAAGCTCTAAAGCAGGGCTGGCACACTACAGACCAACCAGAGAGTTCAGGTCTCAGGGCAAGAAACTAGCCCAAGTCTAAAGACAGATACCTGCTGAGAAAGGTGGAATACAGGCTGGGCACTTGCTTATTTGGAGCATGCACGTCTGAAAACCAGTAAGAAGATTTCAGCTAGAATAGTTAATGAATTGGTAGAGACTGGGTGAGGGCTGCTGATAAAGTGTGAAGCAGACCAAGAGGGTGCAAGTGTTGCTGCTTGGACTCCAACAGATATTCACCAAAAAAGATTGTCAAGAGTCCTAAGAAAGGGTCCATCATAGTGTAGCCCTGGTAGAGAGGGACATCAACAGCTGAAGGATGGAAATAAAACTCTGGGTGGACCTTTCTCCCAGGTGTTTCCCTGCAGAACAAAAATTTTAATATGAGGAGGAAAGGGCAACAAATACTGTCACTCAGGTTTCTGGCAAAGACTTGTCGCAGTAGGGAGAAGGGAAGAGAATGATTCTTTTCTTCAGGTGCAGGGGTCATAATGTGGTATGTTCTAGAATTACAGCTGAAAGAGGGACAGGAATGCTGAGAA
Source organism: Ursus arctos (assembly GCF_023065955.2). Taxonomy (NCBI): domain Eukaryota; kingdom Metazoa; phylum Chordata; class Mammalia; order Carnivora; family Ursidae; genus Ursus; species Ursus arctos. Next base: position 9,745,763 of record NW_026622974.1, read on the forward strand.
GTGCACATCCTCAAGGCCTAGTGACACGTGCTTGCCTAAGACTCAGGGCTATGAGACCAGAGAACATTTTTCTCTCAGAGGCTCACCACAGAGTCAACATATATCAGCTACTGATAGTGCAACTCGGTCAGTTAGTTGCAAAGGCAAGAGGAACTCTCTGTCTGAGGCAAAGGGAAGACCTAAAGCTGAGGTTGGAGCAGCTTCTGAGAAACATCCACTGACAAATTAGCTGCTACTCTAAACACAACATGTTGTTAGAGGAATTTGAAAACTGTAGAATACTGACTGTATCCGTAGTAACCACAAGCTCAGCCCAATTCCTGCCTAGGTTCATTTAAACCCTAAATTAAAGTTGTAGAAGAAAAAAAAAAAGGTATGCTTATTTTCAGGAATGAAGTCTATTTAACTCAGACTTATGTCTTACACAAGATGTCCAAATTTCAACAAGAAATTAAAAGGCATGCAAAAAGGCAAGGACAAAATACTATACTGCTGTCCAACAAAGAAATCTCCAGGACCAGACAGACATGACATGGATCCTGGAATCATAAAACAGAATTTAAGGTAACTATGAAATAAATAACAATAAGTAAAATGATCATTAAAAATATCTGTTAAAATATGTTAATTTCGAGGGGCGCCTGGGTGGCACAGCGGTTAAGCGTCTGCCTTCGGCTCAGGGCGTGATCCTGGCGTTATGGGATCGAGCCCCGCATCAGGCTCCTCTGCTATGAGCCTGCTTCTTCCTCTCCTACTCCCCCTACTGTGTTCCCTCTCTCACTGGCTGTCTCTATCTCTGTCAAATAAATAAATAAAATCTTAAAAAATATGTTAATTTCATTCATGAAACCAAAATAAATTAGAAAAAAGAATTGACTGAAAATATTAGAAATGAAAGAAGAAAAATGACCAAGCTAAAGAGCGCTTTCAGCGAACTCATCAGTAGACCTGACCCAGCAATTCTTCTCCTAGGTATACATCCAAGAGAAAGGAAAACATGTCCCCACAAAAACCTGTACAAAATGTTTTCAACAGCACTGTTCAAAGCAGCATGACATTTTTCAATTGCATTCGGAAGGTTATTTTCACTGGATGTAGAATTCCAAGTGGACAGTTGTCTTTCAGCAATTGAAATATGTCATGCTGCTTTCCTCCGGACTCCATGGTTTCTGATGAGAAATCTGTTGTCATTCACATTGTTTTTTATATAGGAAATGTGTCATTTCGCTCTCGCTGATTTCAAGATTTTTTTTCTTTGCCATTAATCAGAAGTTTGACAATGATGTGGTTTGGTCTGAATATTTTTGTATTTCTGCTGTTTGGGTTCACTCGGCATCTTAAATTTCTATGTTTATATATTTTGCCAAGTATGGTGAGTTTTTAGCTATTATTTCTTTGAGTACTTTTTTGGCCTCTCTTTCCTCCTCTAGTTGCCTAATGACACAAAAGTCAGATCAGGGTGTGGGTCCTTCTCTCTATAACCTTGTTCATCAGTAACTTAAACAGTAATATAAAATATCTCACCTGTAGTAAATTTTGGTTGTAAAGAAACTCAGAAACAACTGAGAGGCAAAAAGAAGGAACCAGAAATCATCCCCACTGCACTTCCACCCCTCTCCACAGACACCATGATTACCTTTTTCATCTTTACCCTTCTCTGGAAATACATTGCCTTCTCCCTGGGAATAAATATGCCTGTAGGTAGACATATAACTAAATAAAATGAATTCATAAAATGAGTATAATGATTTGTGATCTGCTTTTCCCACTTAACAACAATGAACCTAGACTACTTTCATGGTAAATGTCACAATTATGGTAAACTTATTGTAAGTCATGAGACACTATGACTGGTATCATTTGGGATGGATCTACCACCTTTTTGCCCTGTAACCAACCTTCTACTTCCTGATTCAAGTCTGTCTAGGCAAATTCACTGTAGATTTCCAAGTACTGCTTTTTTCCAGATTTTAAGCCCTGCCACTGCTCCCCACAGTTAGCAGCTGACTAAGAAATTTTCTTCCTAAAATGCTGAATATGACTCTTGACATCTGCTCTGCTGCTGTGTCCCTGCCAGAAAAGTAAACTGAAGGGCAAAGGGGTTTTTTTCTTTCTTTTTCTTTGTTGTTTTCCCCTGTAGCACCTAAACATGGGATGAAAAAGAATATGCAATCTCCTTCTGTACAGGAAATATTTCCACTACTCTCCTCCCATTAAATTTGAAATAATTTAGACAGAGAAAGTCTGATTTTTTTTCAGTTTTAAAGTCTATGAATAAAAAGTGTTTATAGAGCAAGTTATCAATGCAAGCGTGACTATAAAAAGTTAGTTTGGTTCCCTCATAAAGCAAATAGTTTGGGCACCTGGGTGGCTCATTCGGTTGAGCATCTCGCCTTGACTCAGGTCATGATCTCATGGTCCTGGGATGAAGCCCCAAGTCGGTCTCTGCACTCAGTGGGGAATCTGCTTGTCCCTCTGCCATTCCATCCACTTGTACTCTCTCTCTCTCTCAAATAAATAAAATCCTTTAAAAAAAATAGTTTCAGGTTCTCCATATATCTCATTTATGTAAAAATTGATATTCTAATTATGATCAGTCATGAATTTTTATAAAATCAGTTTCCTTAGTAGTTTCTACTTGATGCCACTTTTTAACACGGACTTAATGGTCTAAACATCTGAGTTCAAATCTTAACTCTGCTGTCACTTCTATGCACATACACATACATCTGGGCACGCATGCACACATCCTGGGACAAGCCACTTAAGTTCTCTGAGCCTTAATTTTTTCATTAAAAAGAGGGTGGGAGAGAGAGAGAGAGAGAACAAAAATAATTTCAACTTAAGACATTGGAAGTCATAAAGTATAATGTTTTTAATAAGGTTTCTCATTTTTATATATTTTTTTAAAGATTTTATTTATTTATTTGACAGAGATAGAGACAGCCAGCGAGAGAGGGAACACAAGCAGGGGGAGTGGGAGAGGAAGAAGCAGGCTCCCAGCGGAGGAGCCTGATGCGGGGCTCGATCCCATAACGCCGGGATCACGCCCTGAGCCGAAGGCAGACGCTTAACTGCTGTGCCACCCAGGCGCCCCACTCATTTTTATATTTTTTATTAGTTTTCTCAGATGCCAATAAAATCCTCTCAAATTGTGACAACCAAAAATGTGTTCAGACATTTACATTTACAGGCAAAATACTCCCTGTTTGAGAACCACTCTACTAAATCAAATATGAGAAGCCATATTTGAGTTATCTGGGATTAGAGGTACCAGAAAAATGGTACTCCCCTGAAGACCTCACTGGGTTAAGCAATCACACTTTTCTGCAGCCCACTCTGAATCAGAAACCATTGAAAGCAAATATATAGAGAGAGTCATTGTAAAATCTGAACTTCATTCTGTCTCTTCCTCAATTACTCAGCTGCCCTGGACCTATTCTTGCCTTAATTTGTCTATGATACATTCAGGAAAGTAGGGATGTTTCATGGTGAGAAAGATATTTATTAAGAAGAAATGCTAGAGAAGCTTGTATTAACTATATTGCCAAAATGAATATAACTTCACTAATTCTTTCGATGGCAAGATTCCTCCAAAATGTACAGTTGTACACTAAAAATTAACACAATATTGTATATTGATTATTCTTCCAAAAAAATGGAGAGTACATCTGAATTGCATAAAGCTATAAATCAACTATAGTTTACTTTGTGTAGATTAACTGGAACTAGTTAAGAACACTAGTAAGAACTTCCACTTGTATAAAACATCACATATTTAGAAAAGCCTTACTAGACAAATACCATACACTGCACTGTTTTTACAGAACTGACACTTTGCTGGCTGTTGTTTCCCATAGTCAGTCAAGAACATAGCTAACCTCCTACCATCGTGCCTTCTGGGTTTGATTCAGTCAGAGCTCATTCTCTGGGGTTTGATTCAGTTGGTGCTTAGTTCACATGTTCACTAATGATTTAGAGAGAAACTGGATAGGATTGTATAATATTAGAGTTAGGGTCAGGAAAGAGTCTTGCTCATATAAAAAGATGAGTACTGGCCAACCAAAATTATATTCCAGACACTATTTTTCTGTCCTCTTCCATATTCTTTTGTCTCCTAGTAATTTTATAAAGCTGTCTACAAACTATTCTTCTTGACTACAATATTCACTGTCATAATCTATTATTTGTATTGTCAAATACAACTTATTTGTTAATGATGCAAATGTTAATGATGTAATGGCATTTCGTGAGGGATCCTGCTTCTTCCATTTCTATTGACTTTATTTTGGAATTCAGCTCTTATTTGCTATCAGCTTGCAGGATAAAGGGTTATTCCACGGTATCAGGTTTGGGATTTATAAGGTTTATTTGAGTCTTGATCTGGTCGCTTGACTCCTCTCCCATTTTCCTCAATTATGCAAAAAGTATACAAATATAAATATATAATTATATTACAATCTCTCAAGATATTCTATTTCAGGGGTTGGCTGGCTTCCTAACCAAAACTGACAATCTAAGGGAATATTTTATAGCAGTATAATTTAGGAAAGATTTGACAGTCAGGAATGTCTAAAAAGAAAAATTTCCAAAACCTCTTCGACCTCTCTTCAGAAGACTGAGAATCAGTTAACTCAAATTTCACAACACCTGAGATGTTCTGCCAGATTTTTCTCCTTTACAGCTGGCTACAAAATGAACCTTGTCCATGTTTAGCTACATTGAGCTTTGCCTCCGTTTCAGATTTTTCTGTTGATCATTCAACATTTAACACTCAAGAACAGAAGTTTCTATTAACATATATTGTCTACATATGGCAGTGACTTTAGCCTGAACTTTGATAAAAGTCATTAGGAGTAGAAATGTTTGTATTTGTTTACATAATTTCTTTACATAAATAAATATATATATATTACATATTTATTACATATATATATTAGATATTGAACAGTAAATTACAAAATATCATTTTAACACATTTTAAAATATTTAACTACAATTTAATAATTGTGAAAATACTAGATTTCAGTTTTACCATGATCTTATCAGCAGAAGGGGAGAAACCTTTTTATTACATGCTAAATATTAACTGAAAGCCAGACTTCCTTCAGAGTATTTCCATCAAGAGGTCTTCCTAGCCTTTTACTTTTAGTTCCAATTTGCTTGACAGTTATATGAATTTTAAAGAAATTTTGTCAGTCCTTATCCTAAATGATTTCTTAGTGGCATTCAATTCTGGTGATCACTTATTTTTTGAAAAGACTTTTCTTCCCCTTAGCTTCTATTAAGTGACACTCTCATGATTTTCCTTCTACTTTTTTCCTTGTTCCTTGTCTTTCTTTGTTTCAGGTTCATCCTCCTTTTCTCAGCTGTTAACTATAAAGCTGCTCAAGGATGAGTCCTAGGTCCTCTTCTCTTCCCAGGGTATCTTCCCTTTTTTTTTTTTTTTTTTTTTTTTTTTTTTGAGAGAGAGAGAATGAGAAAGAGTGCTCACTCATGTAAGGGAGGATGGAGGGACAGAACCAGAGGGAGAGGGAGAGAATCTCAAGCAGAATCCTTGCTAAGCAAGGAGCCAGATGCAGGGCTTGATCTCACAACACTGAGACCATGACCTGAGCCAAATCAAGAGTCGGTCGCTTAACCCATGGAGCCACCCAGGTGCCCCCTCCCCATGCATTCCATCCACGTCCATAGATTGATGTTTTCTCCTGGTTACCTCAAAGGCACCTCCAATTCCATGTGTTCCAAAGAGGACCCACAATTGGTTTTTCACAACCTTACCATCTTCTTTCTTCTACTATCTCAGTAAAGAGCCAACCCATTAGTCTAGTTCCACCAGCCTCAAAAATAGATTAATCATGTGATTGTATTCTACCCAAGTCAGATTCATCAAATCTGTCTTGTCAGTTTTATCTCTTGTCTCTTGAATCGGTTTACTTGTCATCTCCATTACCACTTCCAGATTCCAAGCTATCATCATCTTCCACCTGAACCACTGAACTAGCCCTAGGAAGGCAAGGAATGAGTCACAGGCTAACTCAACCCTTACTTCCCCAATGGTTTACATGACAATCTTTGTTGTATGGCTCACTCTCACTACCATACTTCTACAATACCATCTTTCCCTGGTAACTGGTCCACTTCAACAGTTTCTAATCTCTTGCAGTCCTTGTATAACTGCCTAGACTAGTACATTTGCACATGCTATTCCGTTTGCCTGGAATGTTCTTACTTCTCCATCTTCACCTGGTTAACTTCCTCTCTTCCAAAAGTTCTCAGTTAATATCACACTTCTTCTGGAAGCATTCCTTGACCTCTGCAGCTGGGCTAAAATCCACTATTAGCATCTGTCACAGAGTCAAGAACCTCTCCTTCCAGCTTTTTTAGAATAATTAATTTGGGTAGTTGTTTGATTGAATCTTATCTCTCTTACCTTACTGGCATTATGAAGGCAAGGTCTATGTCCAGAATTTACCTGGCACACAACATATGCTCGATAAATATTTGTTGAATAAATGAATGAAGCCACAAGCCACTATTAGCATTTAGTCTTTTTTGATACATTATCTTTTACCTCACAAAATTGGAATGTATGTATAATAAAAATATTCAGAATAATTAAAATTATGATAAAGAGCTACAAATATATGCATACTCTATAAAAGTTGAAATTCATGAAAATAATTGCCCATAATCATCCCATCTGTCATATTCAATGATTAACATCTAACTTAATTTTATATATTATTTAATAGTGGTGATTTTATATAACATACTAATTTTATACGTAGTTAACAAAGGAAAACCTACATTTACTCAATGATGCATATATTTCTATTTAATTTTTATTCAAGTATAATTAACATTGTGTTATACTAGTTTTAGTTGTACAGTGCAATGATTCAACATTTCTCAGTGTTCATCAAGATAAATATACTCTTAATCTTTTCTATTTTACCCAACCCCCCACCTGTCTCCCCTCTGGCAACTGCCAGTTTGTTCTCTGTATTTAAGAGCCTGTTTTATTTTGTTGTTTTTTTTGGCTATTAGGTTTTTTGTTTGTTTTTTTTGTTGTTGTTGTTTGTTTGTTTTTTGGGGGGTCTCTTTCTTTGTTCACTTGTTTTGTTTCTTAAACCCCACATATGAGTGAAGTCATGGTATTTGTCTTTCTCTGACTGACTTATTTAACTTAACATTATACCTTAGGTCAATCCATGTTGCTGCAAATGACAAGATTTCATTCCTTCTTATGGCTGAGTAATATTTCAGTGTGTGTATGTATGTGTGTGTGTGTGTGTATACACCACATCTTCTTTATCCTTTCATCTATCAATGGATGCTTGGGTCGCTTCCTTATCCTGGCTATTGTGAATAATGCTGCATGAACATAAGGAAGCTTGTATCCCACTGAATTAGAGTTTTTGCATTTTGGTGGTAAATACCCAGTAGTGTGATTCCTAGATACTAGGGTAGTTCTGTACTTAATTTTCTTAGGAACTTCCATACTGTTTTCCACAATGGCTGCACTAATTTGGATTTCCACGAATAGTGCATGAGGGTTCCACAAATAATCATTTAGAAAATATTGATTCAGATTAATAAAGAAAACATTTTTTCTCTATATATCAGATCAACCCTAAATAGCAATTAATTGTGAAACAAGTGTGGGATATAGACTGATCTTATAAATTAACACATTTCTTATCTTGAAGATAAAGAAATACAGAGGCAGAGAGGTAAATTCACTTACCAAATGTCACAATTAACATAGTTTGTGTACATGTCTTCATAGAGTAGGCATTAGCAAACTGAATCTTGAAATAATGTAACATTATTCTGAGCTTACTAATTGTTTGGAAAGACTGTTGATGTGCTTTTTCATTTAAGGCACAGAGCCAATTATAAGAGCAAATGTTCTGACTAGTTCTGCAACTAAATAGTCTGTTAAACTTTAAGTCAGTGTTTTCTGAAAGTATTTCCTCTTCTGACCCCATTTAATGTACCATAATGCGTATTAAACAACCTGACATATTATATAACATAACATTTTATATAGCATATCAATAGTTGGGAAATTACAACTTTGTTTTGGAACTGAAGCTCTTTGGTCTTTTAACAGTTGAATTATGTAACTTTCCTCACACCTTAATAAGCATGGTTGTTTCAACAAGTCTAACCTGTGTCTATAGGGCTGAGTGTAAGCAGTTTCACAGCATGGCCATCTGTTCCAAATTCCTGATATAAAAATGTCCATTAATCTAACTCAGAAGCATTTTCCTTACAGCAAATTAACAGACTGGAAGTTCATGGTGAGTGAATTCAGGGTCATTGTGCTCCACAGAACAGGTTTCTTTCCAGGGACACGGAGAAGGCTGTACTCCATTGTCCCCTGGTCATCTCTACCTTAATTCCTGCACTGAGACGTGTGGAGGTCAAAGATTAATATTGTTAGTACTATTGCTTGCACTTATAAACAGTCCTAAAATCATGATTTTGATCTCCTAAAACCTGTTTCTGCACAGTTCAGAGACTAGCACTGAATCAAAAACCTCAAGAAAAATGAAATCTACCTTTTTATGTTTCACAGAGCTAGTAGGAATTTCTCAACTTTCACTGAGTATTTTCTGACCTATAACCTGTATTATAATATACTTCAAAAAATTAAAAATATAACATAGTAAAAATTCATTTGAATTTTTCTCTATCTGCAAGTACTCAGTAAAATAGTTATATAAAGTATAACTTTAAAAGTAAAGCATTTAAAATCAGTGTTACCAATCTATTCTAATGTATTTTATCATCCAAAACCATAGTTGCACATTTTGTTTTTTCAAAAGACAACATCAACCTTCTGAGTTTTGACAGGTTCTTATTAATTTTTCTTCCAGTGTATTGCTGGCCCACAGTATTTGCTGCCATCTCATCATAAAGATATTCAGGTTTCCAGGGCTTCCAGATATTGGCTTGTCCTTACTCTCCATATCAGGTGATTTTATTTAACATGCATACACTAAGCTGACTAAGAGTTGTGGAGAACTTCCTGATAATCTTTTAGGCAGCAAATTTTGCTAAGGTGATCTAACAGAAGGGAGGATGGTAGCTTCTTTCACGTGGGGGAGAATATCAGAAAAGATGGTGAGAATATTCCATTTTTTAATAATTAAGGAAGCCAGAATCTAAAAAGTTGGGTGTATTAGATTACAAATTTCTCTGGTAGACTATGACCTACTCACAGGCCGCGTTATACCTTGTTTTCTATCACTACGTCTGACATTTTTCAAGTGTTCCATAAATGTGTGTCAAATGAATGAATGAAGTAATGAATGATTGTACATTATGTGGAAAGATCCATCACCCTTTGGAATTTTATGAAATGAAATTAAAACTCAAAGCCCTTATGAAACAACAAAATCGTGCAGTTAGGATCAGAATCAGTATAGAGTGGATGCTAGCTTCTACTTCTTCCATCATGCCTCTTCCGCAATGCCAGCCAAGAAAGCAAAATTAGACTCTTTCCTGTTGACTAATGCAATTTTTAAATATTTTTCCACTTTTTTTCTTCCAATTTTTTATTTAAATTCCAGTTAGTTGACATACAGAGTAATGTTAGTTTCATGTCTAGGATTCAGTAGGATTCATCACTTACATACAACAATCAGTCCTCATCACAAGTCCCTTCCATATCAGGATCATCATATTATCATTTAAATATATTAGTTTTATAATCTTAATAACTATAATCACGTATCATTCTCTCTTCAATTCATATGTGCTAACCTTCTCTTCCAGTCAACCTAGCAGCCAAAGATCATGATTTTTAGGTTCCTTGACCCAGGAATATTTCAAACAACCCTTGGAACACACATCCTCTCAGGACATGTATTAAAGTGTGGAATCAGTTTGTAAGCTGAGAAAAAGTCAAATGTGAAAATATTCACAAAACATAAAGTAATCCTCAAATGCTTGATATTATCAGCAACAATCAGTAACCAATTTTCCAAGAAAATATTATCGGTAGAAAATATTATCTTATCAAACATTTTAAAAAGAAAAAACCAAACAAACAACGAGGACCCCCAAATGAACCTAATTCAAATTAAAAGGAGCAATGTAAATCAAAGCATAGGGACACTGGCCAATGTCGAATAGCAAGGGTCCTCGGGCTGTCTCCTCTCTGCTAGGAGAGCTGTCCCATGGGAATGGTGAAATTCATCTGAGGCAGTGGGAGTTAAGCAGAGTACTCTACCTACAGAGACTAAGTGTCTACACTTGTCAGTCCTCTATTGGTGTACCATAATTGGCATGCAATACAATAATTACAGCAAATTATACTATTTTCCTGAAGTGGTAAATCAAACATGATAAAAAGGAAGGAGTTAGCTGTGATGTAAGAGATGAACTTCATAAAATCATGCATAAAACCATACCCAAATCTAGAAAACATAATTAAAAGGATTAAAAATAAATTACATAAAAAGCATCAAGTAAAATCTTGAAATAGACAGCAGTTACAGAGAGGAGACTGAAAGAATGAGTCAGAAGAGTTGGTGCTGAGCAAAACAAGAACTAAAACTTTTGGAATTAAATTGAATTAAGGTCTAATAAATAAGCTATTAGACTAGAATGAGACCCAATAACTATAGTTTGAAGTGGTGCTTCAATGTTCTTTTCCCCTAAGGAATTGATACATGGAGTAAAAATATATAACATTCAGTAAATCCAAGCTGCCTAAATAATTTTTTCATCTAAAACTTATATTAACTGAAAATTCTTTGTGAAAGAGGATAAATTAATAAATTAATAAAAACATGCATGTGTTTCTGTGGGGCAGAAGGGTGAGGTGGAAGTTAAAGTCACTACTCAGGTATGTTGAAACTATGATGGATGGGGTGCAAATTTTCCACTGCCCTGTGTTTCGCTGGAATAGCGTGGATATTGCCAAAATATATGATGGAAATTTCTCTGTTTTAGACCATTATTCTCCTGATTCTCTAAGGGGACAGGTTTTTCTTGGAGACTTTAAGACTGTTTTGTGTCTGTCTGTTTTATTTATTTATTATTTACTTATGTATGTCTATGTCTATTGGCAGGTACAGGCTAGAGGCTCTACAATGCCTTGTCTGGGTTATGTGGGAGCAATAAGGAAACCAGGCAACTTACTACTGTCTCAATCTTCAAGTCTCAAGATCCCTGAGCTATGCTGACTTTCTACCTTTCTGAATCATCCTATGCTGGTTAATGTGTGATGTCCGGGGTGATTTAGTTGTAAGAGAAAGGACCTGGGTGAAATTGGGGTATTTCTACTTGGTGGAACTAGATGCTATCATAAATATTTTACAATTTTATAGGAGAACCCTTAAAATTAGAAGCATGTTTATGGTACAAAACACAGAATCAAAACTTATAAGGCAAATCTGTTTTTTGTGGGTTTTTTTTTTTTTAATGTTTCAAGTTTTTACTTAAATTCTAGTTAGTTAACATATAGTGTAATAATAGTTTCAGGAGTAGAATTTAGTGATTCATCACTTACGTATAACACCCAGTGCTCATCACAACAACTCTTCTTCTTAATGCCCATCACCCATTTGACTCATCCCCTGTCCACCTCCCCTCCAACCTTCAGTTTGTTCTCTAGTTAAGTCTCTTGTGGTTTGCCTCCCTCTCTCTCTCTTTTTTTTCCTTCCCCTATGTTCATCTGTTTTCTTAAATTCCACATATGAGTGAAATCATATGGTTTTTGTCTTTCTCTGACTGACCTGTTTCACTTAGCATAATACAATCTAGCTCTATCCATTTTATTGTAAATGGCAAGATTTCATTCATTTTATGGCTGAGTAGTATTCCATTGCATATGAATACCACATCTTTATCCATTCATCTGTCAATGGATCTTTGGGCTCCTTCCATAATTTGGCTATTGCAGATAATAGTGCCATAAACATCAGGGTGCATGTGCCCATTGGACTCAGTATTTTTTGTATCTTTTGTATCCTAATTGTACAATTGCTGGGTTGTAGAGTAGTTCTATTTTTAAGTTTTTGAGGAAATTCCATACTGTTTTCCAGAGTGGCTGCACCAATTTGCATTCCCACTAACAGTATAAGAGGGTTCCCCTTTCCCTACATCCTCGTCAACATCTGTTGTTTCCTGTGCTGTTGATTTTAGCCATTCTAACAGGTGTGAGGTGGCATCTCATTGTAGTTTTGATTTGTATTTCCCTGTGGATGAGTAATGTTGAGCATTTTTTCCTGTCTATTAGCCATCTGGATGTCTTCTTTGGAAAAATGTCTATTCATATCTTCTGTCCACTTCCTAACTGGATTATTTGGTTTTGGGTGCTGAGTTTAATAAGTTGTTTATAGATTTTGGATACTAACCCTTTACCAAGTATGTCATTTGCAAATTCCTTTTCCCATTTCAAAGGTTGCCTTTTGGTTTTCTTGATTATTTCCTTCACTGTGCAGTATCATTTTATCTTGGTTAAATCCTAGTAGTTCATTTTTGCTTTTGTTTCCCTTGCTTTTAGAGATGTATCTAGGAAGAAGTTGCTATGACTGATGTCAAAAGAGGTTGCTGCTTTGTGTCCTCCTCTAGGATTATGATGGTTTCATGTCCCACATGTATGTTTTTCATCCATTTTCAATTATTTTTGTGTATGGTATAAAAAAGTGGTCTGGTTTCAGTCTTCTGCATGTTGCTGTCCTGTTTTCCCAATACCATTTTTTGAAAACACTGTCTTTTTCCATTGGATATTCTTTCCTGCTTTGTTGAAAATTAAATGATCATATAGTTTTGGGTCCATTTCTGGGTTTTCTATCCTGTTCCATTGATGTATGTATCTGTCTTTGTGCCAGCACCATACTGTCTTGATGACTACAGCTTTGTAATATAGCTTGAAATCTGGACTTGTGATGCCTCCAGCTTTGTTTTTCTTTTTCAACCTTATTTTGGCTATTTGGGGTCTTTTGTGGTTCCATAAAAATTTTAGAATTGTTTGTTTTAGCTCTTTGAAAAATGCTGGTGGTATTTTGATAGGGATTGCCTTAAATGTAGATTGCTTTGGGTAATACAGACTTTTTTTTTTTAAAGATGTTATTTATTTATTTGACAGAGACAGCCAGCGAGAGAGGGAACATAAGCAGGGGGAGTGGGAGAGGAAGAAGCAGGCTCCTAGTGGAGGAGCCTGATATGGGGCTCGATCCCAGAACGCTGGGATCACGCCCTGAGCTGAAGGCAGATGCTTAACGACAGAGCCACCCAGGCGCCCCATGGGTAATATAGACATTTTAACAATATTTGTTCTTCCAATCCATGTGCATGGAATGTTTTTCCATTTCTTTGTGTCATCTTCAATTTCTTTCATCAGTGTTTTATAGTTTTCAAGTATAAGTCTTTCACCTCCTTGGTTGTTTATTCCTAGATATTTTATTCTGTTTGGTGCAATTGTAAATGGGATCAATTCTTTGATTTCTCTTTCTGCTGCTTCATTATTGGTGTATAGAAATGCAACAGATTTCTGTACATTGATTTCATATCCTGAGACTTTATTGAATTCATGAATCAGTTCTAGCAATTTTTTGGTGGAGTGTTTCCAATTTTCTATATAGTGTATCATGTCATCTGTGAAGAGTGAGTTTGACTTCTTCTTTGCCAATTTGAATGCCTTTTATTTCTTTTTATTGTCTGATTGCTGATGCTAGGACTTCCAGTACTATGTTAAATAACAATGGTGAGAGTGGACATCCCTGTCTTGTTCCTGACTGTAGAAGAAAAGCTCTCAGTTTTTCCCCATTGTGGATGATATCAGTTGTGAGTCTTTCATATGTGGCCTTTATGATGTTGAGGTATATTCCCTCTACCCCTACTTTTTGAGGTTTTTTTAACCAAGAATGAATGGTGTACTTTGTCAAATACTTTTTTTGCATTGAAAGGATCATATGGTTCTTCTTCTTTCTTTTATTAATGTGATGTATCATGTTGACTGATTTGTGAATATGGAACCAACCTTGCAGCCCAGGAATGAAACCCATTTAACCATCGTGAATGATTCTTTCAATGTATGGTTGGATTTGTTTTGCTAGTATCTTGTTGAAAACTGTTGCATCCATGTTCATCAAGAATATTGGACTATAATTCTCCTTTTTAGTGGTGCCTTTATCTGGTTTTGGAATCAAAGTAATGCTGGCCTCGAAGAATGAGTTTAGAAGTTTTCCTTCCATTTCTACTTTTTTGGAACAGTCTGAGAAGAATAGGTATTAACTCTTCTTTAAATGTTTAGAATTATTATAAGGTAAATTTGAAAAAAATGTTCAAACGACATTTGACAATAAGAAGTAATAAAAGACAATAAGAAGTAATAAAGTCTGTGACAAACTAAAGAATGCATAGCATGTCTCAGGGAATATAGATTCAAACTTTGTAAAACCAACAGTCTGGTCAGACAAAATTTGACCTGGCCTGACAATCTTGTTTGAATTCTAAGGGAATGTGAAGTTGTTGGGCCCGGTTTCTCTTTTCTTCCCCCTCCCTCAATTATACTTTGATTCTGTCCATCCTCAAAGATGAACTTCTTTGTTAAAGAAAAGATGCAGAAAATAAATCCACTTTCTAAAGGGGTAAGTTATTTCATCATGATATTGAAGACCAAGACACAGAGTCAAGATAATAGAAAATAAAACCCTGGACATAAGGTATATTATGGTTTCTATTTTCATGTATAAAATATGTTTGTGTTGGTATCTTAGGAAAATATATTTTCATTCTTCAAATAAACTGGACCCTCAGTCTCTTCCCAGATCTCTACTGATTTTTAATTATTTTCCTCCAAAAAGAAAAAGAAATGATTAAGTGGTAAACATTTAAACTTTGCAGATATTCATTAAGTAGACGAAGTGTTAATGTTTGCCATATGAATTGAATACATTTATAAATTTGAATTTTGTTCTAAAATTACAGATCGTTTAAAAAGAAAACCTTCTTTCTACAGAAATATTCTCCTGGCCTGAAAAATTTCTCTTCAGTCCTTTCTAAACCCAGTGAGTGTAGTAAGTAGTGATAGGTATGAGCATAGTTCTGAGCCTGATGAAGCAGCCTGGCCTAATTACTATTACTATTAAAACTCCTTCTGACTTGCATCCAATGTTTAGATTCTAATTGCATCTAATGTGTCCATCTTGGTCTCTACCCAGGAGGCTGACAAGTACAGACTGCATTAATAGTCTGTTCCTTTGCCTTCTGATTCCTTTTACGTTCAGCCATTGAGAGGCTCCTGGCAGAGGTCAGAAGTCAGGAGAAGAGTAGGGTCAGAGTCTTAATTCCTCAAGCTCCTCCCTGCTAGGACATGGATTGATAGTGGTTATCAAAAGTCAAGCCTTATCAAAAGTCATAACTCCCATTAGACGATTTTCTTACAGCTTTCTCTCTGGATAAGGGTCACTTTACCGAGCTAGTCATGGAGATGTTAACTCCTTCTCTGCTACATCAGAGGTGCTTCTTCATCCCTTTAAAAAATGTTTACCTCTACCAAATCCTTTTCTAATATTTAGCTACTCCATTTGAGGGTGTCATCTATTTCCTGAAAGGCCCTTGTCTGATACAATTATGTTCCCTAAGTATTTTCTAAGTCAGGGCTCTTCCACATCTCAAAAAATGAAGACTGTGCAAATTTAGCTATTAACAAGCACTGTAGACTAACAGGGTTTTCTTACAATTGGAGTGAAGCAAACCCCAGGCAAAACTATAAAGTAAACAGAGTTGGACAGGAGTGACATCTGGGCTGTCAGCATGAGCTTTGAGTCAGAGAAGTCTTGTTGGAATTACAATCTCAGCATGTATTGAATAAATAATGTATAAATGCCTAAATAATGAACAATTAATGTAACCTAACTGAACCTCAGTTTCCCAGAATAACAACTGTACTTTACCTCACTGGTTTGATGTGTTGATTGCATCAAACACAATACCACCATATTGTTTCCTAGTAAATACCATTAGCTTGAAGAAAGAATTCATTAATTACCGTCCTCATCTTCCCTTTTCTAGGCATAATTCAGAGATTATTCCATTACTCTGGGTAGCTATGTGTGTTCTCCCCTTCCTTCCTTCCTTCACCCCAGTCTGAAATTAGATAGAATGATTCTTCTGCATTAATTTAGGAAAAATATACTTGTAGAATCCATATATGTCTCCTTGGACTTGAGTCTGATAACAGAAGGATGTGTTTGATTTTTGATTCATTATCTGCCTTCCTTTTATGTGATAATCAAAAGTAGGAAAGAAAATTACCTAGTTGGACATAGGATCTTGATGTCCTTACCTGTAAAATAAGAGGAAGAGACGATAGTGAACCCTTCCAACTATAAGGCCCTATGAAATGCTTTAAAATATTTTTATAGAGCTAAAAATCCATCACTGGCATCACATATGATGAATTGCTATTTTCTTCTATGGCTGTTGTGTGATCTCCAACCAGTCAGTTGAGCACACCAAAGCCTCCCAGTATGTTGTGGATGGGTCACTGCCGTGCTGAAATTTAGACTCCATTAGCTCCTTAGAGCTCATCAGTGATGTGTGATATTTGGTCAATGGCATGTGACTAAATTTCCTCTTCCATCCACTCTAGGGTGTTATTATATATTATCCTGACTTATTTTATTGGTGGTGGTGGTGATTAGTGTTAAAAATCCAATTGGAAAATATCTTCTACCTGGTGAGTTTATATTTACATTTATTTTTGCTATTCCTATATCTGGACTGTTTCTACCATCTTATTATTGTATTGTCTCACATATCAGGCATTTTTAAACATTTTTTAATTTAGAATTTTTTTCTTGATTTTCCTTTTTTTGTGTTTCAATTGTTTTGAATTCTATTTCTTTTAATTTAATGTTTGAGCTTAAAGTTTTACCATGCAAATGTAATATATTTAAATACATATCTTAATCCTTAAAATTTAACATACACACTATTGATAATCATTATTTTATTAATTTACCAATTTCTTTACTCACAGTTCTCTATTGTATTCCAAGTCCCGATTTAGGGAATTTTTCCTTTTTCTTGAAAATATTTCAAGATTAAGATTTTCTTTTGTGAAGGTAATCCTCTCAGCTTCCATTTATTATAAATATATTTATTTTTACATTATCTTTTTTTTCTCTTTCAAGTTTTTATTTAAATTCCAGTTAGTTAACATACCATGTAATATTAGTTTCAGATGTAGAATTTAGTGATTCATCACTTACATAAAACAGCCATTCTCATCACAACAAATGCACTCTTTAATCCCCATCGCTGATTTACTCATGCCCCACACAACTCCCCTCCAGTGGCCCTTAGTTTGTTCTCTATTGTTGAGAGGCTGTGTTCTGGTTTGCCTGTCTCTTCCGCCCCCCACCCCCACATTCATCTGTTTTGTTTCTTAAATTCCACATATGATTGAAATCATATGGTATTTGTCTTTCTCTGGCTGACTTATTTTACTTAACATAATGCTATCTCCATCTACGTTGTTGCAAATGGCAAGATTTCATTTTCTTTGATGGCCAAGTAATATTCCATTGCATATATATTCCATATTCTTTACCCACTCATCAGTCACTGATGAATAGATATTTTTACATTATCCTAAAAGATAAAGCTAAATACACAACTCTCCTTTCCCACTATTTTTGTCTTTTTATATTGATTCTACATACAATATATTATTCTGTCTCATTTTATCTTTTATGTCTCTGGATATCTACTTAATATTTTCCATCTTGTATGTTTTATTCTGAATTTTGAAAGTCTCTTTAGCACTATATTGCAGTTGACTTAAGTATTTTACAATTCCTGTTATTTTTATCATCATTGCTAGCACAGTGGTGGTTGTTATATAGTTTTCATTGTCTGACAAATTGTGATATAAGCAAAAAAGCAACAAAAGCAAAACTTATAGAATGGCTGTCAGATAAGTAGAAGAGAACCCAGTGACAATGGTAGGTCAGCCTTTTAAGAAATACCAGATTAAATTTTTCAAAATGATAATTAAGAGAAAATAGTGAAACACTCTAGATGATTCAGGGGAAAAAAAAAAAAAGAAAAAGTATAAAAGCCAAAGGTTCTGATTTGAGAAGTGATTCAGAAGAACTGAATTGTAAATGGGAATAAATTTTGGACATTTGTAAACCAATATATTTCATCTATATTTTTCTTTTTATATAAGGATAATAGTGATAGATGATAATACAAAATCTATATCTAAATACACCTAAAAAATACTATCAATTAGTATAAAAGTTTATTTCTTAATTGTACAATAAAAAACATTTTAGATTTGAAGTAGTATAGGTATGGATACCAATAAGAATCAGGCAGGATCTGATAGGACTGATAGTATTGTTCATATCCTTCCAGGCCAGATACCTTTTCCTTAGAAAGTGTTGTATGCATTCCAGTAGTTTTACTTTCTGACATCCATGTTAATGTATTGCCTCTTTAAATATGTTAAATACATTGATTCTCTCATGGTTGAATTACTTTTGTTCTGGGTTTGGAACACAGGGTTTGTCTTCCCATTTTGTGCTGATTTGATTGGTAATATTTTCAGAAATATAGAATTATACTGATCATTGCTACAAACTGAAATCTATTGAGAGAATGCACCTTAATAGACAGGACGGCAGTTAAACAGGGAGGACGGGAGAGAGGGTGAGGGAAGGAGAGAATGAGAGAGAGAGTGTGTGTTGTACTATTGAAGTAAGATATGGACTCCAGGTCCAGACTCAGATATTTACCTAGACTAAGGAAGAAGTGATGATATTAAAGTATTGGAAATTTTAGCAATAACAGAATTGTGGAATTGTTTATTTTGTCTCCTCTTGTTAGCAGAAATTGCTCCTGAAAATGACGCAAGGTTTTCCAATCCTCATTGTCAGTAAGAAGATTTCAAAATGTCTTTAATAGGCTTATAGAGAATTGGCCTAGCTAAAGAAAAAAAAATAGTCCTTATTGCTTAAATTCTTTAGATGAGTGTGGATAGAACCTTCTGGAATCTAAGATTTATTTTTCTATGAAGGTAAGCATATCCATGTATCAAGGGATTTCAGCTCCCAAGATATAGAAAAATCTGTTTGGTTACTCATTCAACAATCAGTTATTATATCTCTATTTACACTGTGACCTGGAAAGCACTGAGTACATCGGAATATGAATAATATCAGGTACTGCCCTCAAGTATATAATGCAGTAATATTAACAGTTACAATATAGGGGCGCCTGGGTGGCACAGCGGTTAAGCGTCTGCCTTCGGCTCAGAGCGTGATCCCGGTGGTATGGGATAGAGCCCCACATCAGGCTCCTCCTCTGGGAGCCTGCTTCTTCCTCTCCCACTCCCCCTGCTTGTGTTCCCTCTCTCGCTGGCTGTCTCTATCTCTGTCGAATAAATAAATAAAATCTTAAAAAAAAAAAAACAGTGACAATATAGTGCTGTCAGGTAGTACATTCAACTGCAAGTAATGGACATAAATATCAAGAGCTTAAACATAAGAAGTTTATTTTTTTCTCACTCATCAGAAGTAAATAGCTTGTACATCTATTCAATGTTGTTGTCAAAGACCGATGTTCTTTTTTTTATATTTCAAACACTTAGCGTGTTCTCTTCATGCTTCTACCCTTACAGTAGTAGGATGGCTGCTGCTCCGTCCAACCAGAGCCAGTTATCCACAAAGGGAAAAACGTGTAGAATGACAAAAGGTAGGAGCAGCACCTGAGTCAGAAGGACTCCATTTATAACTGTCAACCTAAACTCATTTGGCAAGAAGTGGATGGCATGCCCCTGTGATCTTAAGGGCCTCTGATGGAAGTAATGATTCAACTGGTCGTATTGCTGCCAGAGACAAAACCTGGGGAATTCCTCAGAGGGAAGGATGTGGATGGCATGCATATAACGTAAGCAACTGGCAGCGGATGCTACAATTTAGAAGTAAGGTTTTAAAAGAATACATGAGTGCTATGCAAAGCCCCCAGAGACTGAATGTCTCCCAGATATTCTCTAGGAAGCTTATTGTTTTCATGCACTACTTACTACACATAAACGTAATTTGGAATTGCATGACTGTTACTGTTATTCTAGGTATAGATGATTTTAAACGAATCTATTTATCACAGTTTTTGTAAAGTTCCTTCAATGGCTCAAATATAACTATGCCTTTCTACAAATGTTTAGCTTTTAGCTTATTCACTCAAGCAGAGACCATTGGCAAACTTTCCACCATTTAACAAAGGTGCATTTAAATAACACTAGAGAGAATTTTTGCATCTACAAGTAGAACCTGTTCATTTCCAACTGCCTGATATATGGAAACTACATAAAACTCATTTGATTATCTGGTCTGTCTGGCATCCTGCCCTTAGCTGCCATTGCCTACAGCCAACATTCTCTAACATGACTACTCAAGCATTTACATCGTTAATGACAGAACAGATTCTCAGAGTAGCTGAGATCCAGATGGTGACTTAGGTGTGCATTAAGATAGATGAAAAGAATTCGCTGAAGATGCTGTTTTGAGAAGAAGGATGGAAAAGAAGTCAGCCATGAATCATTTAAAAAGCCTTATCAAAACCCTTCATCTTTTTGATTCTGTTGTAAATGTGCCTCGGGCATCTCCAGGAGGCACTGACATTTTATGTAACATCATACAACAATTTATTCACTGGAAAATTTATTCTATACCACCACAGGCCTCCAAACATGGATAGCACTGAAAAACCCCATTTCGGAGGCTGGGGCTCTGCAGATAGGGAGGGTTTGCCAACTATCTCATAATACACTGTACTTCCTAAAACAGTGATCAATGCTATCTGTAAAACAGAGTCAGGCATATATGCGTTTCAAAGACTAATCTTTATAGTTAACTCCAATATATTTGTTACTATGTTTTCTCATCAATTTGAATACACACATATACATATATTTCTAGAACTTTTAGCATTTTGTTATAGGAAGTGTTCTGTAAAGTAATACATAGACAACCTTTCTGTTTATATACAAGTAAAACATTCAGTTATTTATAACCAATCATCTGCAAGAATTATTCAGAACCTATAATATCTCAAAGATGATTCATTGTCTACCATCAAAAAGTTTGTTATATTTTTGCATTTGACAGATTTATCAGATAGGACTGGTGATCTGCTGCATTAGTTGGAATTTATTTACAATATCTTGACCAAATAAGGATTTCTTTTTATATGATAACATGAAATCCCAAGATAGACAGACCAGCACTGGTAAGCAGCTTTATAATATCCTCAATGTCCTACACTCCCTTTATCTTTCTGTTCCACCACCATTAGCATAAACCTGCCATGCCCATGATAATCTCGTAGCGGTGAAGATGCCTGCCCACAACTGGGTCCCGTCTGCATTGCTGGAGGAAGGAGGACAGATTAAGGAGATGCTGGCAGCCTCTTTATCAGAAAAGGAATCCCAGCACTCAAAACTTCACCTTGTTTGGACAGAGTAACCAGGAAATATGGTTATGTTTTGTTTTAACCTATTTTGTCACAAACTTTGAATAAAATTGGTTCTTTTCATAAGCAAGATAGAAAGAATGAATATTGTTAAGTCTTAAGAAGGGTCTGCTATGATTTTCTATTTCTATTACATTTCTGTTTCCCTACATTTCTTCTCCAAAATACAGATGCTGTTTTGATTAATTTTGTTGATGCACAAAATTAGTGATACATTCCTAAGGAGGTAATGGCTTTGCATTCAAAAATGGGCTTACTGAATACATATCTTCTTTTCAGAGACCCATTTTCAAGACAGTAGCAATTTTTTCAGTGAAAGCTTTGCCGAAATATTCACTTAATAATTCTTCTAAAACAGTGCAATGTAATCACATAGCCAATATAAGTATAATGACAAGTATGATATAGTATTAAATACCCTGATACACTTATTTTTGATCATTGTCACATAGGAGATTTTTTTTTTTTTGACCAGAGAAACTATCTTTCTCATGAGTAGGGTGTTTTTAAAATTAGATACAACATATTTTATTTTGCATTCCATAAAACTATGATAGAAAAAAAAACAATTTTAATCCCCCCTGCGGTGTAATTACTAAAGTGATATCTGTGACTGCATTACAACAAGAGTACTTTTTCTGATTTAGTTACTTTCTGAATTACACTAGTAAACTCTTCCAAAAGCAGAAAGCTGTAGGAGGCAAACTTCTCAGATCATGACTTGAACTTTTTGTGAGTCAGACGCACAAATTTCTGCATTAGTTCATACCCATCATTAATATCTCCTCTACCAGAAAGTATATGAGAAAAGTAATTATTTAATGAGACATCAGAGTTAGCAGTCTTATTCTCAAAGATTAGTTATTGGCTATTTTTTTTCTTAAAAAGAAAGAGGGAGTTATAAGAACTAATAAAAAAGTTATAATATTACACATAATCAAGACAATGTTTAAAAAAAGGCAATAATTCCCTAGACATCATGTTATTAAGGCAAATCTTTTTTGATTACTCATCCAACATCATACCAAATATATTAAAATGCATCCATATATTACATATAATTCACATATGTATTATGTACATGTCTTGTTCCAGCTTTTTGAGATTGGCAAATACAAATTGTATATATTTAAAGTTTACAGGCTGATGATTTGATAAGCCTAAATGCCCTCCATTGCCTGTTTTTTGCTTATCTGAATCATTTAAATTATTAGTAAAGTCTAATACTGGATAAGATCTCTGAGTCAAATTTAACAATCTAACTCTTTAAGCTAACTCCGCTTTTCTCTACGTGAGGAAAAGTGAAAACCTGAGTACATCCCAATTTAGTGAGGAAATACATGCTAAAGAAATGAATGAATATCCATAAATTCATATTCTCTTTGTTTTGTAACTACAGCAAGGTCTTCAAATTTTCCATGATTTTAAATGTTGACTTTGGCTCAGCTGCCCTAATTTTTGTACATATTATCCAGCCACCAAATCAAATCATGATTGTAAAAATGATTTTCATCTTAAGACCTTTGATTCAGGAAAGACTCGAGAGTACTTCAGTATCTTTTTTTTTTTTAATGTTGCTTTATTATATTATGTTAGTCACCATACAGTACATCCCCGGTTTCTGATGTAAAGCTCGATGATTCATTAGTTGCATATAACACCCAGTGCACCATGCAATACGTGCCCTCCTTACTACCCATCACCAGCCTATCCCATTCCCTCACTCCCCTCCCCTCTGAAGCCCTCAGTTTGTTTCTCAGAGTCCATAGTCTCTCATGCTTCATTCCCCCTTCTGATTACCCCCCCTTTCTTTATCCCTTTCTTCCCCTACCGATCTTCCTAGTTCTTATGTTCCATAGATGAGAGAAATCATATGATAATTGCCTTTCTCTGCTTGACTTATTTCACTTAGCATTATCTCCTCCAGTGCAGTCCATGTTGCAGCAAATGTTGAGAACTCATTCTTTCTGATAGCGCCATTGTTAAAATTCTAGTTAAAAGATACTGAAGTAATATTCCATTGTTTTTACTTCAGTATCTTTTAACTAGAATTGCAACGATGGCATTTTGCCAGTCTTGGCAACAATGGCGGACGCTTACTTCTCCTAAACGTTAGCCCTTGGCCTCTCAGAATCTTTAAGATTTATATGATTGATACAAGTAATTATGTACATGGCCAGCATTGTATAATTTATGAAGCTATTGCCCAAGTGAGTTTCATTTGAGCAGATACACAGTTCAATAATCTAGAGGTAAAGAAAATAAATGCTTTATTTTAGTAGATTATAGCATCTTTTATTCATTTACATGTGCAAGAGCTAGAGCACCTACAATCTGGATACATTTCAAGGACTGGCCGCAAACCACAGGGCATTTCACGCCATGTAACAATCCTAAATGGATGAGCTCATATGTATGGGACTTCTGACTAAACCAGATTGGATTATAGTGTGTAGGTCCTACAAAATGGACTTAAGAGTAAGACAGAGTAATAAGTTCATAGATAATTTCTATGTGAAGGCAATATAGTGCCTTTAGGCACCTAAAATACACTCTATTAACAGATCATTCAATTATTATGTTGTAAATTATGTAAGAAATGATTCTCTTCAGTCTTCATCAAAACAGAGGAGAATGAATGTAGAGCTCTGTGCTGTGAACACGTAGCTTGATATTCTCTACTTATATATTCATAAAACTTATTTACATGGTAGTAGTGGCTTTCTAGTTAATAACTCTAGAAAAAAAGAGGTGAAAAAAACAAAATCAGGGGGGAGTAGATGTACCTAGTCTATAGATAAGATAAACTGTCGCAATTTTTGTAATGAGGAAAGACAGGAAGACATCTGTCAATGCCTATGACAGCCACTCTCAGGGTAAAGGAATATGACTTAAGTACATAATTAATACCCTTTATGGATCAATCATATATTTTAGGTTAAGTCTAGAGTTAATATGGAAAGCAAATTTCTGCTAATATGCAATATATCTATAATAAAGTTTCTGTTTACAAATATGTTTGTTTATAAACATAGCTAAAACACCATTTTATATTGGAACAAAAAAATCATAGATGTTAAATGTTCATTGCAAAAACTCTGGTAAACTGTACTCATTTCTCAAATGCAAGCACACACACACACACACACACACACACACACACACACACCACGTTAGAGCTTTGTCGTGTAGATTCACTCTCCTACCCCAAATCTATCCTGAAATTGCTCGCAAAATCAACATGGGCTGCATGGAGACAATTGATGTAATAATTACCATCCATTATGGATCTTAAAAATGGAGTAACAGGAAATGTGAAATGTTCCATCTGAATAAAAACGTTACTGGTAGAATTTTCATAGTTCCAAATATATTCCTGGCATGGGAGAAAAAATCAGTCATTTATGTTCTTGCTTAAGTACAATCTTCTAGTTCCATAACAGCGATGTATGGCTATTCCTATTATGATGGGTTAGATTAGTTGGACTATTTTTATTTTTTTAAGAAAACGTGTATCCCATCAACTTGTAAGAAAAATTCTTGTCTAAGTATTTCCTCCATTTCTCAAAATTAAACCCTTAAGGGAAACTGCTAGGTATTCAGATTAGGAGAGAGAGGTAAAATTATGGTCAGAAGGGGGCAGGGTGGGCAAAGAGGACTAGAAGAGCAGCTGTACGTTACTACTTCACTCCTGATAACTAAGCAATTTTCTCAGAGGAAAGTCATAGTCTCTGGAGCTTTTTAAAGTGGTTAGAATATTTTTCTTTCTTGATGATTTCTGGTGCCCAGGGTGGACTAAACAGTTATTCCTTCTCTGGTATCCTGGCACAAGTACAGAGACCAGAAAGAATTTCGAAAGGGATTTTTAAAAATCTCTCTTTCTGGGGGAAATAAGCATTCCTTCTTGTTCTAGAAAATATTAACTTTAACAAACAACTGTAGGCAGACAACTGTTGTGGATGTCATTTCTCTTCCGGGGTACCCAGAACTTGTTTTCTTTAGCTGAAGCCTGAATTGATACCTCTTCATGTTTAAGATGGATATATTCAAATAGAAAAAGGCACCAAGTAAAGGGCTTTGTAAATGAGAGTATTTAAATAATCTCTTGTGATTAAAAATATTGGCTTTCCCTTACTTTTGAAATTACATTTTACATTAAATCATAGTGTTTTATATAACATCAATTTGCATTCTCTGTATTTCAAGATAGGATCTTTGGTGTTGCAAACTGATAAAATTCAACTTGGTCATTTATATTAAGTTCATATCATTATATGTATTTCCTCCAGTATTTAGAGGTATGCAGATGTTCCAATATGACCTTCACCTATGACAATGAAAGAAAAAATTCACAAATTCCAAGGTGAATACAGGGTTTTCGTGTAAATGGTACAAAAACAGTCTTACAATCTGTCCTGCAAATTCAGTGCAAGGTCAATAATCTGTCCTTCTGGCATGAAAGATGTAATACAGGCCAGTGCACAATGATCTGATGTCAGGATCTAGTCATGTAACAGAATCCTCTGTAGGCCGCTGAACAGAGCACCAGTCAGAATCCTAAGCCTAGGAAACCATTCCAACCTATATAGGCTACTATATAGAATCCCCTCGGTTTTGACACCTTGTTTATACAAGATTGAGACTATGTGTACGATATTTTTAGCCAACAAAACTATTTCTTCATCCATTATGCTAATTAATGAACCCACTGGCATTGATTAGAGATAAACATAATTGAAAATTTTGGTTAACAGCCACTTCTCAATTGTTGAACTTTGAATAGCATCTAACACACCATCCCAGATTTTGTATTCTAAATTAGGGAACATCGAGGGTTAATTAACCATTTCTAGGCTATAAATTAAAATTAACATGTTGAAATACTTAAAAATAATTTCAGGCAAGTTAGCAAGAACTTAGAATGCAACTCTGCTCACATTATTATGGAAATTAATGTTTTGAATCAGGAATACTGATTAAACCCCATAATGTTGGATAAATGGTTTTATTAAATAAATGCCTAGGCACATTAATTAATAGCTGCAGTTTGTGTTCCATATATAAGTGACAATTTGTTTCCTTCCATTCTCAGAATTTCTTTTATCTGAGTTCCTTTAAAAAAAGAAAGAAAGAAAAAGAAAAAAATGAGAAGGTGATGTCACATGGTTATTGTGAACAAGGCAAGAAAGGGACAAGAGAAGAGACTACCTTGAAGGACAACTTGAAAACTCTGTTATCTGCCTGAAAAAAAGCTTCACTTGAAATGCGTACAACATTGCACAGCAGTCAAGCTATTTCAGTCTGACTCACTACCCTTGTGGAGTTGGCATTAGGAAAATTAAGTGCCTAAACATGTAAGTGTCCTCGAGCCAGTGTAAACTACATGACAGCACATTGATGGAGTGAGGGAGGATACGAATGGTATACAGAGAATAGAACTCCAGCCTCCATAATTGAATCTAAAATCTTTAAATATTTAAAGTTTTAAATTTTTTATTTTGTTTTTCATGAAAGCCATAACTATAACAACATTGGTGACAGAGGAGGAAAAATATTTCAAACCCATATAGTAATAAGTAATGAATATCATTCCAACTAGTAGATCATATATGATAAGGGAAAATGACAACTTAAAATATGTACCCCAAAGTCTGATTTGGCTCAATCAAGATTTTATTAATGGCTTGTTATGCTATGGTTATATTTTATTGTCCAATTATGGGGTATCTTGGCAGAAGAAATATTAACACTTTCTGTAAATTATTTAAAAAAATAAGACATTTCTCCTTTTAGATGAAGAACTTCTAAAGAATTAGCGGCAGCACCATCTCAGGAATACAACACTGACCAAGGATGTCACCCCGTGTAATTTAGAAGTAAAATCAGGTTAAGTCTCACTAGATCAGTCATTCATTTAACATGCAATTAACACCTAATAATGCAAACCATTTCTCTAAAATAGCTCAGTGATCTTTGGCCATTGTCTGTTGACTCCAGATGATTATTGGGTAGTTTCTCTTGTATCCTAAATTTTAAATAGAGGTGCCTCAGGCTAAAGGAAAGGCAAAGAAGGTGGTATTCTTATCTCTCGTTCTGTGCTCTGTTTAATGCCCCCAAGCATTCCCCATAATGCTAATGCATTTATCAAACACTTCTTTTATTTATTTATTTATTTATTTATTTATTTATTTATTTATTTATTTGACAGAGATAGAGACAGCCAGCGAGAGAGGGAACACAAGCAGGGGGAGTGGGAGAGGAAGAAGCAGGCTCATAGCGGAGGAGCCTGATGTGGGGCTCGATCCCATAATGCCGGGACCACGCCCTGAGCCGAAGGCAGACGCTTAACCGCTGTGCCACCCAGGCGCCCCCTATCAAACACTTCTTAAGTCACTAGTATGGTGGAACATCCTGTCTTGTCCCTTAATTTGTTCAAAACCCACTGAATACACCTATAGCATCTCTGGATGGTTTATCTTGTTCCAAGCCATTTTAAAAGTTCTCTCACCATTCATTTATTTGTTCATTTATTTAATATTTATTGAGCTCCTATTATGACAGAGTTATCTTTTGGTTTTGGTGTTCCATGGGATTTAATCGCTTTCTCTAATCCCTAATAAAAGCTTTAAAACCTGTTTTCTCTATTCTATAATCAGCCCCGTGAATGCTAGGAATTAGAATCTTTCACCACCTTCTCTATGCATCTACACTGTCTATTCTTATTTTATTTTTAAATAGTCTCAGTGATAGGAATAAATTACACAAATAATACCAAGAATTTCCACATACTCTTAAGCCACCCTAAAGTTAATGACATCTTACATAATCATACTACAATTATCAGGGGCAGGAAATTGACATGGACACAGTGTTATTGACTGAAACGTGTGTGCCTTTATTAGAATTTGAGGCAGCATCCTGTTTCAGGACCAATTCAGGATTGTACACTGCATTTAGTTGTCACACCTTCTTAGTTTCCTGACAGTTTCCTTGTCTCTCATAACCTTGACACATTTGAAAATCACTGGTTAGTTATTTTGTAGATGGTTCCTGAATTTGGGTTTTTGTAAAAGGTTTTTCTAATTTATGATTAGATTGAGATAATATGTTTTTACAAGAAAAATACAGAAGCAATATGCCCTTCTGTGTATTATATTAGGATATATAATGTCAATATCTTATCACTGCTGGTGTTAACCTTGATCACTCCATTTGGATGGTTTCTCCACTAAAAGTTACTATTTTGGGGACCTGGGTGGCTCAGTCGGTTCAGCGTCCAATTCTTGATTTTGGCTCAGGTATGATCTCAGGGTCATGAGATGAGGTTCTGTGCTCAGTGGGGACTCTGCTTGAGATTTTCTCTCCCTCTGCACCGTCCCCCCACTCACACACTCTCTCTCAAAAAAAATAAAAGTCACTATTTTTCCTCTTCTAATTAATAAATCTCTTGGGAGAGAGACTTTGAGACTATGCAAATACCCTGTTTCTTCTCAAACATTTCCTAATTTAACATCCACTGGAAAAAGTCTACAACAATTATTACTATGGTGTTTATCTAAAAGCAACTTATTTTTATTTTATATTTTTATTTTATATTTCCCTTTACATTATTTTTTTTAAAGATTTTATTTATTTATTCAACAGAGATAGAGACAGCCAGCGAGAGAGGGAACACAAGCAGGGGGAGTGGGAGAGGAAGAAGCAGGCTCATAGCGGAGGAGCCTGATGTGGGGCTCGATCCCATAACGCCGGGACCACGCCCTGAGCCGAAGGCAAACGCTTAACCGCTGTGCCACCCAGGCGCCCCTAGAAGTTACTCTTTTGATGCCAACCCTGATATCTACCCTATATTATTGATTCTAAGACACACTTTTCACATTTTTAATAGCTCTAAAATCTGGGTGAATGTTTAAATCAATGCTATGACTCCTTTTAAGAGGTACATAAAATAATGATGCATGCCAAAACCAAAGTCATTTTACTTTTAAAGGTGTACAGCAATAGATTATATAATATGTTTGCTTAGACGTTATCAAAGGAAATTCAGAATTTCAAATCAAATCCCCTTTCTGTGTCCCCTCCCAGATAATGGCACCACCATTTGTCCAATCATGCAAGCCCTAATTCTGGAAGTCCCGTCTTCTACATTCTCCGTGCCCATCCGTCTTCTGTTTCTAGCAACTTCACCTCTTTAAAATTTAATGTTGCCATTATTTTCCTAAGGGGTTCTCTTAATCTTTTGGTTTTTAAATCATTGTCTCTTTGTTTTACTCAACCTCTTTGAGGTATAATTTACATACACACATCTGTTTTAAGTATACAGTTCATTGAGTCTTGACAAATACATGTACTCACATAACCACCACAACAGTCATGATGCAGAACATCTCTGTTACCACCAAAAAATTCTCTCTGCTCATCTGCGTTTATTTCCCCAATCCATTCCCCTGCCACAGGCAACTACTGATTTCTATAGGTCTGTCAGTTATTTTTATCTGTTCTAGAATTTCACATAAACAGAATCATATAGTATGGACTTTTAGTGTCTCCCTTATTTTCCACAGCATAGTATCTTTGAGATTCATCCACATTAAGGCATACGTTAGCAATTTCTTCCTTTTTATTGATGAGTAATATTCAATCCTATGCCTATAGCACAATTTCTGCCAACTCGTTTGCCCGGTAATGGACATTTGGTAGGTTTTCAATTTTTGGCTACTATGAATAAAGCTGATGGAAACATTTATGAACAACTCCTATGTATGGTCATATGTTCTCATTCTCTTGTGTAAATACCTAGGAATGGAATTTTAAGGACATTTTGTAAATATATGTTTAACTTTATAAAAAACTGCATGCTTTCTAAAGTGCTTGTACAAAATCATCTCGTTTGAAATATATTTTATGTCATCATGTTTGTATCTTTTCTTTTTTAACTCTTGAATCATTTAACTCTGTCAGATGCTCACTTACCAATGTCTTTTTTCATGATTAAAGCATCCCAACATCACTCTACAGATTTCATCAGATTCTGTATTTTTTAAACAATGGGAAATTCTGTCCTGAAATCAATTAATGTTGTATTACCAGATGTTTAAAACATGCATGAAAAATTAGTGGCTGACTGGCATGGACTTCAACCCAATAGGTTTATGTAATAAAGAGTTTGACTTCACTTTTGATATTTGACCACTGAAGGCTCTGAAGTCCCACCCATTACCCCATCCCTTTTTGCCCCACATCTGAGCAGGTCAATAAGAAACCCTCCCCTCCCACATTCTCCCTCTCTCTCTCTGCCAAGGGAAGTTATTCCCACATGTGGAAAATCTCACATAGGTACCCTCTTCTAGACACAATTCAATCCAAAACCAATGCACTATTCCTTTCCTTCAAGCCATTTTGGACCAGCTTGTGCAGGTCCTTCTCTCCCTAGAAGTTATTTGTGTGAATGATAAACTTCTTTCCAAATGTTCTTGGTATATTTGGTATCATTATATATTGGTATCAACACACACACCACTAATTGAAGGAGTCTCTGTTTCCTTTATAGGGTAGCCACAGGAGTCTAAGAGCTAGTGTTAAACTCAGAGCTGGTATTTGGGTAGAAAAAAAATGTACAGCCAGCTCATGTCTTTGTGTTATGGTAGCATTTTCTTTCTTTGCATCCATACAGTTGCATGACTTCAATAATGACAAAGAGCCATATGTACTTAATTGCCCATTTCACAAGGTTTTTTTTATGTAAATAAGCCATAATATGAATTTGACAGAAATTCAAAGTATAAGAAATGCAGGAGGATATATGTTAAACAAATGGCAAGATATTTGGAGAAACAAGTAGCTAAGCATATGGGAATGTCAAGATAATTAAGATCAAAAGTCTTCTGAACAACAAAAGTTTGCATAAGCCAATGCAACATAAAGCATATTCCCTAGCTCTCCATCAACTAGGAATTTGTTAGAAATGCAAATCCATGGGCAGCACTGAACCAAAATCTTGGGAGTGGGGCCCAGCAATCTGTGTTTTAACAAGCTCTCCTGATGATTCTGGTACATGCTAAAG
The DNA here is from genome assembly GCF_023065955.2 of Ursus arctos. NCBI lineage: Eukaryota > Metazoa > Chordata > Mammalia > Carnivora > Ursidae > Ursus > Ursus arctos. The sequence continues at coordinate 9,777,339 of NW_026622974.1, forward strand.
ATTAAGAACTACTGCTTCAAGGGACATGAAAAGCAATTGATTGACCCAGGGCTGCCAAGTGATAAACTTTGGAAGACAAGAGGTTTATGCTTAATCTCCATAGGCATGCTTTCAAAATAAAAAAAGATCTAATAAAAGCTGTCAAAGAAAATAAATTATGCAAATGGGACATTACAGAGAAAGATTGTCTTCAATAAAAGAATTTTAATATCTCTATATAAAGGATCAAAGGAAGTAAAGAAGGGCTATGCCAAGGATATTTATGTGCAGTTCCTCATGAAGTGGAAGTTTCTCAAAGGGGATTTGTGGAGGTGAACTAAGGTGATTATAAAAAGGAGGAAAGGAGTTTAATACACTAATCAAAATGAAAGTAGGATTTTCAAAATTAAATATAACTATTCCAAAAATAACTATTGCAAATGTGACCATTATACATAATATAAAATAAAAACTTTCATACCATAAGCTAAAATCTCCTAGCTGACCCAGACCCTGACTACTTTTCCAATCTTATCTCACATATATCTCTGACTTACCTCTCTCTCTTACTTATTTTATGCCAAGGACAGTGACCATCAGTCTGTTCCTCCAAATTTAATGGCCTCTCTCCTCGATTTGCACACGGCGGGCCCTGCTTATCTGTTTCAGTGCCACGTTTGAAGAGAAAATTTTCTTGACTACTCACTCAATCTAGTATAATGCCAGTCATTCTGTATTATATTATCATTTTATTCTCTTCATAATACTTAATAAGTAGAAAAAATTATTTTACTTATTCCTGTGTTTATTTATCATGTCACACACCATTAGAATGTAAAATCTAGGACAGCCAGGACTGTTATATATCAACATTCTCCACTGGGTTAATAGTTCTTTGAGCATGAAGTTCATGTTGTTTTTCTTTGGCGGGCCTCAAAGCTAGAAAAATACCTCGAATAAGGTAAAATTTTCAGTAAGTTGATCCTCATAGACAAATTTTTTGCATACCCCAATGAGTACATTTACTGGTCAATAAAGTAAGTTGAAACTGTATAACACTACTTCTGGGATTTTAGATAAGCCCATTTATTCAGCTGTGAAAGGGGTCTAACAAAACTAAATTACTCCCCGTCCGGAATATTTGTGTTAATGAAATAAAATGCAGTAAAGGTTCAGTGAATAAATCTCATCATCTATTTGTTCTCTGTTTGCTAGACCTAAAAATTATTCTTTTCGGGGCGCCTGGGTGGCACAGTGGTTAAGCGTCTGCCTTCGGCTCAGGGCGTGATCCCGGCATTGTGGGATAGAGCCCCACCTCAGGCTCCTCTGCTATGAGCCTGCTTCCTCCTCTCCCACTCCCCCTGCTTGTGTTCCCTCTCTCGCTGGCTGTCTCTATCTCTGTCAAATAAATAAATAAAATCTTTAAAAAAAAATTATTCTTTTCTTTTTTCCCCTCTTCCTTAGGCCAGGGTTGGCAACATACAGCCTATGGGCCAAATCTCAACCACTGCCTGTTGTGTACAGTCTGAGAGCTAAGAATAGATTTTACATTTTTAAATGATTGAAAATAATCAAAGAGTAATGACACATGAAAATTATATGAAATTCAAAATTCAGCGTCCATAAATAAAGTTTATGAGCACACAACCACACTCTTTCCTTTACATATTTCCTATTCTACAACTATTTTCACACTACAAAGGGAAGGGTTAGTAATGACATCAGAGACCATGCGTCTCGAAAAGCCTAAAATGTTTACCATCCAGTCATCTGAAGAAAAGGTTTGCACACCCCTGTTTAGACCACAACTATCACATATATGCCCGTCTGCCGTGGTGTTTATTCTGATCCTTTGCTCTTTAGCCGCAGACAGACTCATATTTACATTCATAAGACCCTGTACTTTCCTAACATAACCCACATGATGTTATTAGATTGTGTTACATTTTATTTTGTCTTCTCTCTTAGATTGTAAGCTCCTCAAAGGAGAGAGTGGGTGCTAAAAAGTCTAGCCCATAATTATTGCTAATTAACTAGCATCTGTAGAAAGATTGAATAAAGAATGAATATGGGAACGTGTATTTAAAATACACAAACATATAAAGAATTTTTTCTTTGCCATTCTACCCAAGGGTAACTTTAACAATGTTTTACAGTCTTATCAAGAAGCGCTACTGTGTCATTATTTAAAAAGTTAAGCATTCTCCTTATTTGCCAGACAGGACTATTTGATAATAAAATGGAATTCTAAGTTTCCTTTATATTAATGTTGCTATTACATATGAAACAGAGATGAGTGCTGAGATCCATCAGCTTGATTTCTCCATTATGAATTCCATTCACATATATGGAATATTATTTATATCACCTTGTATTGAGCCACTCCTATCTACTTTCATACAAGAACTGATAGATAAGTCATTGATTATCCTGAGAAATGGTAAAGGACCGAGAGTTAAATCTCTGTGATAGAAAAATAATCCAGTAAGAGTTGCATCCTGCTGTTCTTTTACTGTTATTATTCCTCACGGTTAGAGCTAGAAACATAATGAGTTTAGTTGATAACAGAGTTGAAGCTTAGCCTTTCCCTATCCAGAGTGGCAATGATTAGTGAAGCGTCTTTCAGAAAATACTAGGGTTCATTTATAAAGAAAGAGGTGAAATAAATAAGAGGTTTAAATAATTCAAAAGAGAGTCATGGCTTTAGATAAATTTACCAAGGAAAGTGCAGGGCTGCTGAGATTTTCCTGATACTGAGTTACTCAGAAAGCACCAGATTTCTGACTGTATTTAATCAAGATCCAGTATTATTATTCAGATATATGTATATACATATGTATATCAGAAGCTATCTTTTTTTTATTTCTGCACAACATTAAGTATTGGATTTTACTTGGGGCTTCCAGGAGATACTAAATGAAAGTCTCAATTTTTTCTGGATAAGATGATACAGTTTATATGATTCATTCTGTGGATTGCTAGATATAACATAAGAACTTTTTTTTTCCCCTTGTGCTTTGCTTGGCATAGATATGCTCATATTCTTTCCTGTTCACCAAAATACCTACATTCTCATTGTTGACAGGAATTCTGAGCCCAGATGTAAATACAAGGGTAAATGATATGTAAGGCTCTCACAACAGTAATTATTACTTTCATAAATTTTGTACAAATATTCCTTCTTCTTCCTAATGAGATGAACCCTCTCAAACTCCATGTCGTTTCCCTGAGTAGGTAAGCTCAGCATCAAAGTATCTTCAACCATTGCATCATTCTAAGTGATGCCAACATTGGTATTGTCATATTGTGCCAAACAAGATGAATCCAAAAAAAGCAACACAGTTGAATGATTTCCCCTAAGAAGTGCAAAGTAGGATGAAAGAAACTTCATTTCTCCACCCAGTGGTAACCCCAGGCTTGCAGATTTGGTCAGAGGCGTGAAGGACTCAGTTTATTAAAACCTCAGGAGCCGTGGACATACTTTACCTCAAAGAGGTCAAATCATTTTCATAAACAGGCAGAGTGTGCACCAGAATTCACGGGGATTTACTGTTCTAAATGAACTTCAGATCACAGAACTGTGAAAATACAGTGAAGGATTTACTCATTTATTTAGTATCACACATCTGATAATTACATGGCTCCCGGTCTAGTCTCTGGTGTTAGGAGACCAAATGACCGATCTGGCATCTGACCCTTTAGTATTTACAGTTTTGTGAAATAGTCGAGATAAAGGCCTATGTACTTAACCATGGGGTGAGGGCTAGCCAGGTTGAAGGTCCAAGAAGACGTTCAAATTCTCCCATTCTAACTTCACAACAATTTCAAGACACACCGCAGTCATGTCTTTGGCCCACATTCTTTTTTCTTGATACCCAGACTTTGAATGAGAAACTTCTAAAGAGGCTTGGGAATGTTGATGTAGACACAGACATTAAACAAAATGTTGAACGTATATGAATGCACAGCTTTCCTTCCCCAATTTCACTGGGGGGAAACTATGTAATTCAGATAAAAGTAACTACCCAGTAAAGTTAGTTTTTTAATGTCAATGGTATTGTGAATGAGTTGGTAGTATTGAAAATATTTCCTCTGACAGTTATTTCAAAACTCCTTTTTGTTGTCGTTTTTTGGATTTTTGTTTTTTGTTTTCACGACATAGACAATGGTCTAATCGTTCTTGGGAAAGATGCCTACAGTCTCAGAAACTGCCAGATTGCTGACTGTATTTAATCAACACTAGAACTGCCTGTTTGCTGGAAATAAATGTTAAAAACACAAATATATTAGCAGTAATTTCACAGAAGCCTGATTTGTTTTAATTCCTCTACTTTAAAGCCTATGGGGGGGGGGGAATGGGGGTAATGTCGTTCTCAGTATGTTCCCTCCCTGTAGATATGAAACTTCTGAATGTCCTAATTAACTCTACCTCTCCCTACTTAAGGACTGTGACATTGCCTTTCCCGCCCCTCCTTTCTTTTACCAAAGTTTTTCTCTAGGGAAAAGCATAAAACTACAAGCTTTGGGGGCAGATTAACCAAGAATGAAGTCTAAAGGTTATCAGGAACTTTAGAAAAATGTATTACATTAAAGGACCCTTTATTTATGTCTTAATCTCCTAAACCTAGTTAGACTCAGATTTTTACAGTTTATTTAACAGAGAAAGAAAACTAGGGTAGAAAATTTGGTCAATTTTACGAAGTAGCACAATTAACTACTGATAAAACTCAAGTTCTCTGATATGGAGATTGCTAATTATTCCATGTACCAGTACAATACTATGTATTGTCAGGAATACTAAGTAATGGCTGATACTTTGTGTCTTTTAATTTATAATGGTAATTTAACCTAATTTTTTCTTTAAAATTTCCATAAAAACTGCAGAAGAAAGTAGTTCAAATACATCATCGAATTTAATTTAACAAGTAAGGGGGAAGAAGAGGAACCAAGAAGGTTTGGTGACAAATGCCACAGGATAAATGCACACATGATAAATGCATAAGCTAGGATGATTTCTTTCTGTTTCACTTCAGTGCTGTCAGTTCGATGTCTAAAATATTGATTGGCTATGCACCAGGTAAACACCTGTCATACTGGAAGTGGATCTGCTTGTCTTAAAATTATGCAAGAACCACTATATTCACTCCATTGTAAATGTTTTCTCCCTACCCTCCACCCCCATAAAGCTGGGTTACAGAACAAAAGGCCGCACAGAGTCAAAGGTAAGAACAGCTTGCTCATTGGTTAAGTCCAGCACTTTCCACCGGACTGAATTTTGGTTTGAGGTAAGAATGAGATGGACATTTTTGTTTTGATATATTAATTGTACCTTTTGTTTGTTTCAGTTGTTCCTAAGAAAGATCTCCTTATTTTCCTAATATTGTTTAGTAAGGAAAAGGCTATCATTGGATGCAAAAACAGCTTCTGCCTCCTGCTAATTTTAGGATCTTGGACAAGTTACCTACTTCCTGTAAGACCCATCTACAAAATTTGTTTGTGGTTATCTCAAAAGTTTTAAACGAGAAGATGTATGAGATGTAGGAGAAGGTAAGTTAGAAGATATCTGTAAATACGAAAAAAGTATATTAATCATGATGATGATAATGAGGAGCCAAAGGTGAAGAATGTGTAGCAGATGAATAGATACTGGGAATGTATAGAGTATGCCTTCTGTTCTGTTTTGTTTGTTTGTTTGTTTGTTTGTGGGGTTTATGTTGTTGTTGTTGTTGTTGTTGTTGTTTTCCCATCTCTAGATTGGTCTGTTTCGAAGTGACCTCCAGCTAAAACTGGAATGCCTATGTCTCTAATTTAGATTTGGAAATCAAGATCTAATTTGGGTGTCAATAGAAGTCATGCATGGCACAAAAATTGTAGAGAAAAAAAAAGACACCAAATCAAACATACAAGATAGAAAACATCACCTTCTCTGCAGATAATTGACAAAATGGCTCTGCCAAAGCAAACTTACTTATAAATGACTATAATTTCTCAAAAGTTAACAGGATTGTTATTGTCCATTATTTTTTGGCCAATGGTTTTTAAATATCCTTACATAAAATAAAATGAATTTAAAGAGCACTCAGATTGCTAAAGAAATCTGTTAACTGGGAATTTTTAACTTAATTATAGCTGATGGAGTATTGTGAACACTCATTTGTTCTCCTCAATTGGAACAACAGGATTTTTCTCTGCTTCATGATTTAAATATTCTAGAAACATGTTCCCAAATGTTCAGAACAAAAAGGTATAATATATTACAATTATAAGGGCTGTAAAATCTAGGGTGAGTGAATGAAAAAGAATGAATAAATAAATGTGGTAAGATGTCTCCTAATGATCCCAACTTCTCACTAGTTATCTTTTGCCAGTAAATATTTACTAATTGTCTTTTTTACAATATTTGCATAAAAGTAAGTAGAATTTTTAAAAGCGTTTGTTATATAGTTTTATAAGTAAAGCTAATTTTGAAATTTTATTTTGAGGAACAGTATGATATATTTGAATGTGAAAAGTAATGAAGGATTAAAAGACATATCTCATTTCAAAAGCTAATATGTAATAGATTGAAATAAGAAAGAAAAATGCAAATTTATTTCAGATGAATGAAAGCCAATAATGAGTTTTGGTTTTCAATTCTACTTTGGTAAATCCTATTATGTTTTCTCGCAAAGGCTATTTTAATTTTCCTGAAATGCCTCTATACCAAGTGAATTATAATTCATTTTAAGTTAGCAACTATTCATAAACCATAAAATATTCTTAACAAAATTAAGATCGGGGTTACAAAATCAAAATGACAGAAGTAGGAATTGCTAATGTAAATGAATTTACAGAATGATTGTCCTGTGATAGCTAACATACCTATACTCTTCTTATGCATATGCCATATTTTAAAAACATATTCCCAATTCTAACTATGAAAAAGTCCTTTGTTATACTTTTCCTGGGTTGTCATTAATAAGTGAGTGGGTTGCCTAAATGATGCTTTGTAGTCACATTCTCAATTGAGATTATGAAAAGACTATCCATTAAAAGAGATAGGATTTCAAAATTGCTGAATAACAGAGGAGGAGAAACCTGGCCCAGGAAAGCACAAGATGTAATTGATCTTGGCTATTAGTGACTTTATGATGTGTACTTCACATTGAAGCCATTGCAGATTGATCTAAGGGCACTTCATCTCTTCTCAGCAATGCCAGTAGATCAATTAAGCTTAAGTCCATAAAAGAAAAGGGGCTTTATTAATCAAGTGTATTTAGGCTGTTTTATTTCACTCTCTGCTTTTCTAAAGATATGACAGATTGCAATCTTGAAGGTTTTCCAATAATGAAAAATATTCATTTACAAATGAGTTGGAAGGCATTGATAAAAAGTGACGCCTTGAGAGTTAGTAAAGCTGACTTCTTTAGGACTCCAGACAGTAATCAATAAGGCTGGGCAATGTTATGAGTGATAAAAATCCATTAAGTCTCAGTTCTGTAGCAAAACTAAAGAATATGGCCTTTCCACCTATTGGTGGAAAGTTATTATGGCTTATGGTAGCCTGTGGGAGAGGAAGGCATGACAGAGAGGAAATAAATAATTGAGATTTGAAAAATCTATAGAGATGAACTTTGATTATGCATTTGGCACATGTAACTGTCTGAAAGGAAACAAATCAAAAGCCAAATAAGTATTTCAGGGAATATTATCAACAGAGAAACGATGCACATGAACTAAATAAGGCTTATGATTGTTGGAGCCTTAAAAAATTCTTATACCACTAATGTGTTCCAAATTAGCCTGACAGAACACAGAATTAGAAAGCTGTGTAGCCTGCAGGAAGGGTTTTTCTCCTTTAGATACTGACATACCACAGATATTGATCAAGCTCAGATATTGACATGATGGGATGGACAGGCTATTTTCTTTATAAACTGTAGAGTACGGGACCATGAAGAAACACCTCCAAGTCAGAGAAGGAGAACTTCACATTCATTAAGAGATGTTGGCCTTCAATCCAGATGCATTAACTACATGGAAAATTGCAGATAATGCTTCAGGAAAAAAATGAGTGGTTTCTGTCTGCAGAGAAAATAAGTAGGATACCAAAAAGGTGTGATGAGGAAGAAACTGGCCAGTTAATCACCAAATAATTTCCATTCTCTCCTGGGCACAGCACTTGACCACATTTTTCAGTTTGTCTTATAGTAGGATGTCCCTGAAATGAGATCTATCCACTGGAATATGATCTGAAGTGATGTCTACCATTTCACATCGGCCTATACAAGCACCTACATGTTCCTCCATAGTCTCTCTTTTCCGCACCTACTGGTGGATGCCGATGACCAAGGTAACCTCAAAAGGCAAATGTGAAAGATGCCAGAGACTCTGAATCAGTTTGTGGACGATGGTGTGAATTAGAGCTTCTCTAATCCCTTCCCGACCACTGATTGGACATTTTGTGAATGGGAAAATTTATTGTGTCATCCCACTGAGATGTGTTTCTTTTTTTATCTTAGTGGGAGCTACTTCACCCGAATTAATACAAAAAAAGTCATTCTTGTATTGGCTCACATAGAAGAATCATCACTGAGCATTTTGGTGATGCTAGTGTCCCTTCTCACCAGTGTGTCACTAATGTTCTTGGTAAACGGTTTGGACTCTGGCCTTCCTCTGGAACATAAGGTTGTAATGGGTCTCTTGGTCTCACGTAAAATATCCATTTCAGAATGCCCGCCCTCTGGGGCCTTTTAATCCTTCCTCCACCATCTACATAAGCAATTCATGAAATTCTCTTTCCTTCACCAAGGCTTATCACTTCCTCCAGGCCCCTAGGGGCCAGCTTAGGAGTGAGTTCACACCGTCCCCCAGGGATCTTGTCAGTATCAAATGTCATATCCTGAGATATGTATTTAAAACTAAAAATTATATAATAATTTATAATTAGTTTAAGAGACTTTAATAATATGTCCAGGCTTAGATCACAGGAATCCTTTCTGTACTACATATTTGGTTAGGGTGACGGGGTGGAAGCTAGAGATTAGACTAGCTAAATACTAGTGAGTCGTATGATAGAATTTGATAAAGTGGAACCTAATCCATAAGGAATTGATGAAATTACAACAGAAAACCTTTACTATGGACGATGGAGGCTTATGTGCTTGAAGTTTGTTTTAACTGAGTGAATATTAATGGATTCATTGAAATTCATTAATGGATTCATTGAAGTTTGTTTTAACTGAGTGAACATTAATGGATTCATTGAAATTACTGGAATGGATTCCAGTAAAATTTTATGTTTTGTGATAGTTATGACTTTTTATTAAATCAGTAAGCCCAATTAATACTGTTATTCTACATAAATATAGTTTTTCTTTGATACCATTAATTTTCATTCTTTGAGTTTGTCTGACTAAAGAAGCTACCTATCTTAAAATTAGAAAGGAGATACCAGCCCAGGACTCAAGATCTATTACAGGAAATTCATATGGTGTTAATAGTGTTTACACCTTTTTTAATTCTTTTTTTAAAAGATTTTTAAGAATTTCACACTACTGATTACGTTGCCTCATCCTTTCAGAAGCTGTTCTTAATTTATGAAATGTCTAACAGGGTTTTAAAAAGTATTAAACATGTTGCTTCATCAGAGCCTGTTTGTAATGAGATTAAAGCAATTAAGTCATTGGAAAAGCATGTCTGAACATGCTGAATAAACTGCTGAAAAAATAATAATTTATTTTAATATTAATATATCAAAATATGAATATGTGACTAATTTTTGTCAACTTCACTGATTTCACTTATTTGGCAACATAAAGATATGTGAATGCTATTATCCAAGGGAAAGTTTGGTTCACCGTCCTCATATATTTATCTCACTTCAAATACTCTCCTTTTTTAGCTACTCAGGAAACAATATATAAACAGAAATGAGCGCTTGGTGCAAATACCTGGTGCTAGTATTTCAAGTCCTTTCTTCCAGGCTTATTACTGCCAAAGAAATCATCAATTCATGATCCTGGTTGTTAGATGGAAATAAAGACATGCAGCCTTTAACCACTTGCTTTTGTTGAGGAGAAGAGGGGATGAGGAAGAAGTGGAGAATTATCCCCAAATTGGAGATACTAATACTGCTTATGAAGAGAAGTATAGTGGAAATCTAGAAAATGTAAAAGTGATTTATTGTTCTTTGCCTTTTCTGATAGCCTGAAATGGCCCTTGAACTCACATCAGAGACCGCCTTATGGGCAATCTAGTTCTTTAATGCTGTCACTTGAGCCCAGTAAAGTATGATACATTTTAAGAAAGAATAATAATTCATGTTTAAAACACAAAGTTTGTATTTCCAGAAATGACTAGGAGTGATGCTAAGAAGGGGTATGCAATGGTAATAAAATGTGAGCTAAGAGCATTTAAATCTGAGACCCCCAATAAACACAATTTTCCTGGAACATCTATAAACAGAAACATGTGTAGCTCATTTTTAGAGAGCACTGAGATTCTCTATAAATCCTAAAAGAAATATCTAAGCTGGCTAAGTTCTGAGAACTGATTATGAATCCTTGAAGGTAAATATAAAGCATGCATTCTTCAGCATCTGGTAGCTGTACCAGCTGATGCCCATTCATACCCCACAACCCTTAGGACAGTGGGTCCAGAGCCAATTCTGACAGAGGTAGGAATTCTCAAGGTGTCAGCCCTAGCTTCTGATGGAGTTTTATATTAACTTATCCACTCAAATCTTGCACCTGCTGATTGATATGTTTATTCTCTTAGGCTTCGCTTACTTACATCATAAAGGGAAAATAACTGTAGAAAATACTAAGAAATTCCTGAAAGAAAAACTCTAATCATATTACAACAGAACAAGATAGTACTAGTTTTAGGATACTCTATCCTAGTCAGAGCTCATCCCAAATATTGTGTTAAGGGCATGATACATTGAAGAATATTATAAACTTTGATTTTGTCTATACTTAAATTTGAAAGCCTTCCTAAGTGAGGAATGTTCTGCCTGCTTCTTACTGCTATCTGAAATTTCTCCCATCTATTAGAGGTCCAGATTCAACTGTATCTTCTGGAATTGTAGGATTAGTAAACAGAACCAGGAATGAAATATCACTGGTTTAAATGCATGATGGGAAGATGTTTACTCATGTGTTAGATCTACAGTAAACACCTGTTAGGTGGAAGTCTGTAGAACAATACCGAGAAGAGATATGTTGTGGTGGGGCGCCTGGGTGGCACAGCGGTTAAGTGTCTGCCTTCGGCTCAGGGCGTGATCCCGGCGTTATGGGATCGAGCCCCACATCAGGCTCCTCCGCTATGAGCCTGCTTCTTCCTCTCCCACTCCCCCTGCTTGTGTTCCCTCTCTCGCTGGCTATCTCTATCTCTGTCGAATAAATAAATAAAATCTTAAAAAAAAATAGAGATATGTTGTGGTAATGAAATGTGAAGTAAAAGCTTTTTAGGTAAGCCCCCCAATAAATAGATGTTTATCATGATGTGCATATGGAAAAAAACAATGAACCTAGACTAAAAAGTATGTTTTCTGGTCAATACAGTGTCATTTTGTGCAAGTCATTGATATTACTGCTTTTCCCTGTGTAAAATAGGTAATAATTTGCTGACTTGAATCATTGAGACTAAAATGAGAAAATACGTATGAATCATTTTAGCAATTTAGTAAGTAGTAAATTCACAGAAGATAGTGGAGGTAAAAATATTTTTATCAATAGCACTGCTGCTTTTGAAAGAGAGTAGCTCCTCTGATTAACAATTGCAAGTTTAATAACTGAAACTGTTTGAAAACTTAACAAATCTTTAAAAGTCCACATCTAGTATAATGTCTACACTCTTTGGACTCACTTGAACATGCTATGCTAAAAAGATTGAACTTGGTCTGTTGGGACAGAAACTCATATATTCCAACCCAAAAGTTCTTGACACTTAGCATCAGTCTCATCATCCGTAAAAAGGACAGAATAATCCCTACTTCCTGGCATCATGTGAAACCTGCAATAATATATGCAAAGACATTTTGATCAGTGCCTGATACACTGCAGGTAATAAATAAGTGGTATTTTTCCATTTCTTAGTCTAATGATCATATAATAAGATAGAGACTTCTGTCAACAAATTCTATTATAAAGTGTAACAATACTGCAGAGTATCAGAAAAATATAAATGGCCAATATATGCCTAGAAAACTAAGAAGAGGAAAATTTAGTAAATGAGATTCAACATGGAGAATGTTTTCCTGAAACTGAGATATGAATAGCAGGGAAATAAGCTTAGTGTGCTGGTTTTACCACATAAGAACTCACACAACATCCCTGAGCTTCTTTATTAGTAAAATGGTGGTTCTCTATCGGTAATTTTTTATTGGTAAAATGGTAATGATAATACTTAACTATGAGGGCTGTCATAAATCTGAAGTAAGAAATAGGAAAGTCTTCGTTAATTGGATATTACTATATGAATATGTTAATTTTATCCATAACATTTTAAATTGCATAGTAATTGGAATTTAGGTAAAGTTGAATAAATTTCTACATTTTATATATTTGGGCTCCATAACATTTTTCTTTAACTCACTCTCTTTTCTGGGGGTTTTGTAGTACTATAAAAGAAGGGGAATATTAATATATTTTAGGAGACCATATTTTATTATATGTGACTGTAGCTCTTTACACACAAATATAATTTGAAATAAAGAAGTATACAAGTAAGTGCACTTGTGTACCTCTTCATGCTATTTCACACTCTTAAGACATGTAGTAGATGGTAGTTTCAAAAAAAAAAAAAAAACCCACAACAATAACTTCCATCTCACATGTTACTTTACAATGTGACCTTTACCCAGCCCCATCAAAATGGGGAGGTTAGGCTCTATCTTCTTGAATCTGAGTAGGCTTGTAGCTACTTTGAGTAAGGTGGAAATGATACTACTATATGATTTATGAAACTAGGTCATAAAAGGAAAAAGTCTTCCACTGAAACATCTATCTTGGAATCATAACCCTCATGGACCACCCTGAGGCCACCATCCTGTGGGGAAGCCACACACAGTTGTGTGAGTGTTCTGGTCAGCATTACTAGCCTTTGAGTCATGCTACCCCAGGTGCCAGACATGTGAGTGAGTGAGCCTTCAGATCACCTCATTCTACAGGTGCTAAATAACACCAACCTTCAAGTCTTCCAAATGGAGATCCCAGTCATCGTAGAGCAGAATCAGGCAATCCTTGGTTTGCTCTGATTCTTGTTGCCTCTGAATCTGTTAGTCTGACAAAAAGGTTACCTTGTTATGCAGCAAGAGTAACTGAAACAGGATATTTAAACATCCTGATATTCTTTTAATGAATATAATACAAATGTACTACTAAATTTATTAATTTATAATTTATAATTAATCTGTTAGTCTGACAAAAAGGTTACCTTGTTATGCAGCAAGAGTAACTGAAACAGGATATTTAAACATCCTGGTATTCTTTTAATGACTATAATACAAATGTACTACTAAATTTATTAATAGAACGCAAATGTCTTTGACATCAGTAAGGGCTAGGTAAGGAATACATGATGACTTACTGACTGGACTATGAGTTGTTAAAACAAATTAGAAAAGTGATTCCGAAATCATCAAGCAAGACAAATTTGAATAACCAGATTTAAGTGCCCTCTCTTGATAACATTCAAGGAATATTTTATTAGTAAAAGAATAAATTCAGTTAAGTCTAATACTCTCTCCCAAGCCTGTGCTCCTCTGAGTGTTTTAGGAGGTATGTCAATGACGTATGGTATTCACCAGGAATGGGATGTAACACCAAGTTTCACTGGCTGGATCAAGACAAAAAGTGTAAAGAGATGTCAAAAACTGTCATTTATGCTGTGTCCTCAGCTGTCTCAGCATGGGCCAGCTGGGTAATATTTAGAATGGATTTCGTTAGGTATTTTCTCCTGTAGAGAGGAAATGGGCTATGATTCAGACATTGCAATATGGGAACATCATAGGTAAACCATCTCACGAACTTCACATGGGAATTGCTAGCTCGATTTTATATTGGAACTAGTGAAACGTGTGTTTCTGAGCCACAGCATAGAAAAAAAATTGCTTTAGTTGATGTGCACTTATTCTTTTATTCAATATTTATCCTTATTGCTACTTTCTTCCAATACATAACATAACTAAAATAGTTCTTTTGCTAAGTCTTTACATTGTTTCTGTTTTCATATTATAAGTAAGACATGTTGCAAAAAAACTATCTGAATAATTTACCTAGTGTAATCATTGGGAAGCCAATACCAACAATAAGCTTAATGCCTATTTTTTTTAATTCTACCAATTTAAATATTAGTTCTCAATGCTGCTAATAAATTCTCATTTGTTTTTAGGGTCCAAAAGCTAAAAACAAGCTGGAAATAGATTTTCCTGCACTCTATATAGGTCAATGGCTATTGCTTATGTTTGGTCCTGAGAGATTATTCAGGATTCAGAAGTATTTTATAGAATATAAACCCAAAGTTCCTACAGCCCAACCCAAAATACTGTGATCCTTCTCACTCTTCTCTAACAAATAATTCTATATTTCAAATAAAACTGGAATACTCATTTCTATATATTAAATCAAGGTCAGAGGAAATCAGTATGATTCTTCAATTCTATCTAAATGGGTGCTTAAAGCTTTGACTGAAACATTAATGATTGCTAAATTACATTAAAAAGAATAATTTGTATACATTATATATTATACATTACACATTATACATTATATATTGGTGAGCAAATAAACCTAAGAATTCAGTGTAAAGATAAATAATTTTATTAACCAAAATCCTCTATATGAAAAATAAAATAGTATGTATTTAAGAAGAAAAAGAAGAGGAGGAGGAAGCTGGGGAGAAAGAGTGAGAGAAGGAGAAGGAAAAGGAAGAGGAGAAGGAGAGGGAGGGAGGAAGAATGTTAACAATAGCAATAGCAGCAACTTCTTTTCTTGCCACATGCTAGGAACTTTTCTAATCACGTATTTGTTTCATCTTTACAATAGCCCTATCAGATAAGTGTTATTACTACCCACATTTCTCATAAGAGGAAACCGAGGCATAGACAAATTAATCTGCACGAGGTCACACAGTTAGTAAATTAGGTGGCCTGATTTGATATTAAGCAGTCAAGTTTGAGAGATTACACATCATGTGACACTGCCTCATGGAGAAAAAAAAAAGTAAACTAACAGATCTGGGGAGTTATTTTTAAAAATCAGTTTAGTGTACAGAAATATGTTGCATTTGATACACTAATAATGCAGTAGCAGAAAGAGAAATTAAGAAAACAATCCCACTTACAACTGCAACAAAAAGAACAAAATACCCAGGAATAGAGCTAACACGAAGGTAAGGAAACCATCAATAAAACAATAAAGTAACCCACCAAACAGGGAAAAGATATAATTGAAAATGATATATCCAATAAGGGGGTAATATCATATATCATCTTGAAATATAGCCTGACACCTGTCAAAAAGGCTAGAATCAAAAAGAAAAGAAATAAAAAGTGTTGGTGAGAATGTAGAGAAAAAAGAACCCTTATGCACTGTTTGTGAGAATGCAAGCTGGTGCAGCCACTGTGGAAAACAGTATGGATGTTCCTCAAAAAATTAAAAACAGAATCACCACATGATTCAGTAATTCTACTACTATTTACCCAAAGAAAACAAAAACACTAATTCAAAGGGATACATGCGCCCCTATGTTTATAGCAGCATTATTTACAATAGCCAAGATATGGAAGCAACCCAAGTATCCACTGATAGATGAAGGGATAAAGAAGGTGTGGTACATATAGACACAATGCAATATTACTCAGCCACAAATAAGAATGAAGTATTGCCATTTGCAACAATGTGTGTGGACCTACAAGGTATTTTACTAAGTGAAATAAAGAGAAAGACAAATACCGTATGATTTCACTCATATATGGAGTTTAACAAGCAAGCAAAGAAAAAAAAAAAGAAACAAAACCAAAAAAACAGACTCTTAAATACAGAGAACAAATTGGTGGTTGCCAAAGGGGAGGTAGGTGGGGGGATGGGCAAATAGATAAGAAGAATTAAGAATACACCTATTGTAATGAGCACTGAGGAATGTATAGAAGTGCTGAAGCATATTGTACACCTGAAATGAATATAACACTGTATGTTAATTATACTTCAATAAAAGTGTAAATAAATAAAATAGAGGAAAAAATCAGTTTAGTAATTCAACTGGAATTGGTATTTATTGAGAGAATTAAATCTTAAAACCCCAAGGCAGTCATTGATGTGATGAATTTACTTCTATCCATTTAGAAAATATTAATTATGCTCCATCTTTATAATAAATCAAGAACCTATTCACTCAAATCACATTCTGTGTTCTATGCCTCAGACAAAAAATCCTCATTATGAAAGGTTGCAGGATCCTTTGAATCAGTTTTTAATTCTAATTTATATTTTTCTTGATTGATATATGTCAAGAATCTTTTAATTGTGACAAAAACCCAAAGGAGAATATGCAAAACCAGTAATTATTTGGTTCATGTAGCAGGCATGAAAACAGTAATTGCTCACAGAATTAACTGAAGGAGTACAGCATCTAAGACATCAGAGTCTGAAATGAGGAATAAAATTCCAAAGGAAGTTAACTCTTTCCCACCATTTCTTATTGTTACTGACCTCTGACTCTCTTTAGATATGATTGGTAATTTTTTGTGTTAAATTTCCCTAATAATCTGTGATCAGGACAATAATATACACTTAACTATAGAGTTTTACTATGCTCCCATTTTTGTAGAGTATATCCATATTCAATTTAATCTTTATACAGTAAAAACAAAAAAATAGCCTGATGTGGAAAAAAACCAAAAACTACGTATCAAAAAAGAAATGGATGAAGTTGTGAAGGCAGGCACTTAACCAACTGAGCCACCCAGGTACCCCAGGGTACTTTCTTTTGTTTTTTTTTTTAAAGATTGTATTTATTTATTTAACAGAGATAGAGACAGCCAGAGAGAGAGGGAACACAAGCAGGGGGAGTGGGAGAGGAAGAAGCAGGCTCATAGCAGAGGAACCCGATGTGGGGCTCGAACCCAGAACGCCGGGATCACACCCTGAGCCGAAGGCAGACGCTTAACCTCTGTGCCACCCAGGCGCCACCCCCCCAGGGTACTTTCTATTTCCTATGAAATCAAGTCATCTTTATGAGGCCAGAATTATTCCAAGTAATATTAATACTTTAGTATGACTTCAGTACTTCCTTGCTAAGAATAGAGAATATCTAATTAAGAATTCCAAAGAATATCTAATAAATTTTCTTGTTAAAATCCACTGTAAAAGTATATAATTTCCTATAAACCTATTAAAAAGCCCTTCATTTTAACAAGTTTAATATGCCAAAGTTTTTATTTTAGACTTCAAGGAGTTCAAGAAGAAAAGCTGAGTTTTAGTAAGAACAGTGTACGTTTTCATTTGCCTGGCCCCATCCCCTTCTCCTAGCTTCATGGAAGCTTGAAAATCAGCACCGGCACATCAATGATAACTGAAAAAGAGCAGCCTGAAAACCACTGGAGGGAACAGAATGGGTTTTTCAAGCTCCCCAAAAAGCCCTATTCTCAAAAACATATCACTATTTGAACTGACAGCTCATTGGATAAACTGTTTTCACAGAGCTAGTCTTCACTGACTTGACTCACATCCAAGCGTTTATAGAAAACGATCGATGGCAATTATTTACTGTTATAACTACTTAAGTTAGTGATATCTGTTGGAGCAACATGAAGCTGGCCAAAAAAACTTAAAAGGAAGATCTAAGGAATGAAATGTCCATAGGAGCTGTGAAAAACAACATGTTTTTGGTGGTCAAGAAAACCACGTATAGGTACGAGACTGTGCACATACTCGGGAAAGATCTGAGAAGGCTCTGGTACGTAATCTCTTAACTCGTAAGCTGAACAAACAGATACATCAGTATCTGTCCATGACAAAAAATTCTTAAAAATAAAAATAAATAAATAAATAAATAACAGAATTAGTCCAGAAAAGTACTTTACAAACAATACCAATAGCAACAACAACAATATACCTACAAACATTAGCAACAACAAACCTTGGAAATTCTAGAAAATCTGATTTCCAGAGTTGCAGCATTATATTATTTAAACAACCAATATTCCATACAAAGTTATGAGACACACAAAGAAACAAGAAATTATAATTCATAGGTAGGGGAAAATATAGTCAATAAAATTAATCCTAAGTAAACCAAAATGTTGGACTTACCAGACAAAGATTTTAAATTATCTATTATAAGTATATCCAAAGAAGTAAAGAAAATCATGTATAAGGAATTAAAGTATGAAATCAATGTCTCACCAAATAAATAGATACTATAATAAAGAACAAATAAGGTGCCTGGGTGGCTTAGTTGGTTAAGCTCTTGCCTTCAGCTCAGGTCATGATCCCGGGGTCCTGGGGTCAAGTCCCACATCGGGCTCCTTGCTCAATGGGGAGTCTACTTCTCCCTCTGCCTCCTGCTTGCCCTGCTTGTGCTCTCTTTCAATCTCTCTTACTCTCTCTCTGACAGATAAATAAAAAAAAATTTTTTAATTTAAAAAATAAATCAAAAGAAAAAAACAGAAAAAACATAAACATGTGAAGAGTAAACAAAACAACATGATACTAAACAACCAATGGGTCAATGAAGCAAATAAAGAAAAGATTAAAAAATACATGGAGACAAATAAAAATGAAAGCACAATCTGACAAAGTTCGACATTCATTCATAACAAATCTCAACAAAATGGGGTTAGAGGAAATATATCTCAATGTAATAACGGCCATATATGAAATACCCACTGCTAACATCATCCTCAGTGGTGAAAAACTGAGTTTTCCTTCTGAGGTCAGGAACAAGACAAGGATGTCCACTCTCACTACTTTTATTCAAGCTAGTACTGGAAGTCCTAACCACAACAATCAGAGAAGAAAAAGAACTAAGAGGCATCCATATCAGAATCTTTGCAGATGATATGATATTATATATATATATATATATATATATATATATATATATATATATATATTCCTCAAGACTACACACACACACACACACACAAAACTACAAGAAGTAATAAACAAATTTAGTAAAGTGGCAGGATAAAAAATTTATACCCAGAAATTAGTAGCATTTTTATACACTAACAGTGAGGTCACACAAAGAGAAATTTTTAAAAACAGCAGCACCATTTGCAACTGCATCAAAAAGAATAAAATACTTAAGAAGAAATTTAACCAAAGAAATTAAAGACCTGTACTCTGAAAACTATAAAACACTGACAAAAGATAATGAAAATGACACCAACAGGTGGAAAGATATTCTATGCTCATGGATTCAAAGAATTCATATTTTCAAGATGTCCATATAACCCAAAGCAATCTACATATTCAATACAATCCCCATCAAAATACCAACAGCATTTTCCACAAAACTAGAGCAAATAATACCAAAATTTGTATGGAACCACAGAAGACCCCACATAGCCAAAGCAGTTCTGAGAAAAAACAACTAAGCTGGAAGTATCACAATCTCAGATTTCAAGATATACTACAAAGCTATAGTAATCAAAAGAGTATTGTACTGGCACAAAAAAAATAGACACATAGACCGAAGGAATAGAATAGAGACTCAAGAAACAACCCCACACTTATAGGGTTAATTAATCTATAACAAAGGAGGCAAGAGTATACAATGGGGAAAAGACAGTCTTTTCAACACATGGTGCTGGAAAAACTGGACAGTTACATATGAAAGGATGAAACTAGACTACTTTCTAATACTATACACAAAAATAACTCAAAATGGATTAAAGACCTAAATGTGATACCTAAAACCATAAAAATCCTAAAAGAGAACAATGATAGTACTTTCTCTGACATCAGCCATAGCAAAATTTTTCTAAATAGGTCTCCTAAGGTCATTAGGAAATGTCCTAAGGCTATATTCTGCTTAAAGCAAAAATAAACTATTCAGACTACACTAAAATAAAAAAAGTTTGCACAGCAAAGGAAACCATTAACAAAACTAAAAGACAACCTACTAATGGGAAAAGATACTTGCAAATGATATATCTGATAAGAGGATGATATTGAAAATATATAAAGAACACTTACAACTCAACACCAAAGAAACAAATAATCCATTTAAAAAAAAAATGGACAGAGGACTAGAACAGACACTTCTTCCAAAAAAAAAAAAAAAAAAGAAAATACAGATGGACAAGAGACACATGAAAATATACTTAACCCCACTAATCATTAGAGAAATTCAAATCAAAACCACAATGAGATATCACCTCACACCTATAAGAATGCCTAAAATCAAGAAAACAAGAAACAACAAATGTTGGCAAGGATATGAAGACAAAAGAAACCTTGTGTACTGTTGGTAAGAATGTAAATTGGTGGAGAACAGTATGGAAGTTCCCCAAAAAATTAAAAATAGAGGAGAGTTAAGATGGCAGAGGAGTAGGGGACCCCTTTCTCAGCCGGTCCCCTGAGTCAAGTTGGATAGGTACCAGACCAGCCTGAACATCCATGGAATCAGCCTGAGACACAGGAAGATACATCTGGATCTCTACAAATGAACATCTCCAGCGCTGAGGATTGAGGTACAAAGTGGGGAGCCATGAAACCACGCACAGATATTGGAAGATAAACGGAAGGGGGAGGGAGCCACCGCATTCAGGCACTGGGAAGCAGAAGCCACCTGCACAGGGGAGCGGGCGGACTCGCAGACGCACCAGCGAGAGAGCACAATGAGACCATTAGCGGGGAACGTGTGCCACCAAACTGAAAGGGAGCTCCGGTGTGCTCACTGGAACCAGACCGAGACCGGGAGCTCCGGGAGCACGTGGGGGCAGCTGGCAGTGTTAGAAATACAAAGGACAGAGATGCGCCGGCCCTGGAAGTGAGGGCTGGGATGCCAGGTGTGGAGCGCACATCCCCAGACGCTGCAGGGTTGAGCAGCACCAACAGAAACAGAGTTAAAGTGGCCAGAACATCAGTGGAGAACGGTCCGCAATCCCTCTGTTCTGAGACAGAGGCTGAGATTCGGCCACCACTGCTCTGACTCTCAGAAGAGGCATAGCAAACCACCAGGGAAAGCCGCCAGAAACAAAAGCCTGGAAACACCGGATCACAGTGTGCCCATCCCCATCCCCCTCGCAGGGGACATGGAGACTCTACCCAAACAGGGTTGCCTGAGTATCAGCATGGCAGCCCCTCCCCCAGAAGGCAGGCTGAAAAATCAAGAAGCCTACATCCCTAAGGTCCCTATAAAACAAGGGCGCACGTCCTGGATCCCGGTCAATAATTTGGGCTCTGGACAACCCCACAACCTCTCCTCATCAGAATGAGGAGAAGGAGAAATCCCCCCCCCAGCAAAGAAAAGACAATGAGTCTGTGGCCTCTGCCACAGAACTAATGGATATGGATATAACCAAATTATCAGAAATGGAAATCAGAGTAACAATGGTCAACATGATGTGTAGACTTGAAAAAAGTATTAACAAAAATGTTAATGAGAATATAGAATCTCTAAGGGTGGAAATGAGAGCGAATCTGGCAGAAATTAAAAATTCTATGAGCCAAATGCAGTCAAAACTAGAGGCTCTGACAGCCAGGGTGAATGAGGCAGAAGAATGTATCAGTGAATTGGAGGATGGGTTAGTAGAAGAAAAAGCTAAAATAGGATCTGGACTCAAAAAAAATCCATGCTCAGGAATGTAGGTTATGGAAGATTACTGACTCAATGAAACGTTCCAATGTCAGAATCATCGGCATCCCTGAGGGGGTGGAGAAAAACAGAGGTCTAGAAGAGATATTTGAACAAATTGTAGCTGAAAACGTCCCTAATCTAGCAAGGGAAACAAACATTCGTGTCCAAGAGGCAGAGAGGACCCCTCCCAAGCTCAACCACGACAAACCTATGCCATGTCACGTCATAGTGCATTTCACAAATATTAGATCCAAGGATACACTATTGAAAGTGGACAGGGCAAAGAAATCTCTCACATACCAAGGCAAAGATATTACGTCAGACCTGACTACACAGACCTGGAATGAGAGAAAGGGTTGGAAGGGAGCATTTTTAAAGCTCTTTCAGAGAAAAACATGCAGCCAAGGATCCTTTATCCAGCAAGGCTGTCATTCAGAATGGATGGAGAGATAAAGACCTTCCAGAATCGCCAGTCATTGACCAATTTCGTAACCACGAAACCAGCCCTACAGGAGATATTAAGGGGGGTTCTATAAAAGTAAAAAGACCCCAAGAGTGATACAGAACAGAAAGTCATAATCTATAGAAACAAAGACTTTACTGGCAACATGGCATCATTAAAATCATATCTCTCAATAATCAGTCTCAATGTAAATGGCCTAAATGCTCCCATAATGCCATAGGGTTGCAGATTGGATAAAAAGACATGACCCATCCATTTGCTGTCTACAAGAGACTCATTTTGAACCCAAAGATACATCCAGACTGAAGTAAAGGGTTGGACTACCATCTTTCATGCCAATGGACCTCAAAAGAAAGCTGGGGTAGCAATTCTCATATCAGATAGATTGGATTTTAAACTAAAGACTATAGTGAGAGACACAGAAGGGCACTATATTATTCTTAAAGGATGTATCCAACAAGTGGATATGACAATGATAAATATATATGCCCCCAACAGCAGAGCAGCAACATACACAAGCCAACTCTTAAACAGAATAAAGAGACATATAGATAAAAATACACTAATAGTAGGAGAACTCAACACTCCATTATCAGCAATAGACAGATTACATAAGCAAGAAATCAGCAAAGAAACAAGAGCTTTGAATGCCATACTCGACGAGTTTGACCTCATAGATATATATAGAACACTACACCCCAGAGCCAAAGAATACTTATTCTATTCTAATGCCCATGGAACATTCTCAAGAATACACCATGTTCTGGGTCACAAAACAGGTCTCAACTGATACCAAAAGACTGAAATTATTCCCTGCATATTCTCAGACCACGACGCTCTGTAATTGGAACTCAACCACAAGGAAAAATTTGGAAGAAACTCAAACACTTGGAGACTAAGAACCATCCTGCTCAGGAATGACTCGATAAACCAGGAAATCAAAAATCAATTTAAACAATTTATGGAGACCAACGAGAATGAAAACACAACAGTCCAAAACCTATGGGATACTGCAAAGGCAGTCTTAAGGGGGAAATACATAGCCATCCAAGCCTCACTCAAAAGAATAGAAAAATCTAAAATGCAGTTTTTATATTCTCACCTCAAGAAGCTGGAACAGCAACAGAGGGACAGGCCTAATCCACGCATGAGGAAGCAGTTGACCAAGATTAGAGCAGAAATCAATGAATTAGAAACCAGGAGTACAGTAGAGCAAATCAACAGGACTAGAAGCTGGTT
Source organism: Ursus arctos (assembly GCF_023065955.2). Taxonomy (NCBI): domain Eukaryota; kingdom Metazoa; phylum Chordata; class Mammalia; order Carnivora; family Ursidae; genus Ursus; species Ursus arctos. The sequence continues at coordinate 9,800,812 of NW_026622974.1, forward strand.
CTTTGAGAAAATCAATAAAATTGACAGACCACTGGCAAGACTTATCCAAAAGAAAAGAGAAAGGACCCAAGTTAATAAAATTATAAATGAAAAAGGATAGGTCAAAACCAACAGCAATGAAATTGGAAGGATTATTAGAAACTTTTATCAATAGCTATATGCCAATAAATTAAGCAATCTGGAAGAGATGGAGGCCTTCCTGGAAACCTCTAAACTACCAGGACTGAAACAGGAAGAAATTGATTTTTTAAACAGGCCAATTAATTATGAAGAGATTGAGTCAGTGATAAACAACCTTCCAAAAAACAAAACTCCAGGCCCGGATGGTTTTCCTGGGGAATTCTACCAAACAGTCAAAGAAGAAATAATACCTATTCTCCTAAAGCTATTTCAAAAAATAGAAACAGAAGGAAAGCTACCAAACTCCTTCTATGAGTCCAATATTACCTTGATCCCCAAACCAGGCAAAGACCCCATCAAAAAGGAGAATTACAGACCAATTTCCCTAATGAATATGGAAGCCAAAATCCTCAACAAGATCCTGGCTAATAGAATCCAACAGTACATTAAAAGGATTATCCATCATGACCAAGTGGGATTCATCCCTGGGATGCAAGCATGGTTCAACATTCGCAAATCGATCAGCGTGATACATCATATCAACAAGAAAAGACTCAGGAACCATATGATCCTCTCAATTGATGCAGAAAAAGCATTTGACAAAATACAGCATCGTTTCCTGATTAAAACCCTTCAGAATGTAGGGATAGAGGGTACATTCCTCAATCTCATAAAAACCATCTATGAAAAGCCTACAGCAAGTATCATTCTCAATGGGGAAAAGCTGGTAGCATTTCCCTTAAGATCAGAAACACGACAAGGATGCCCACTCTCGCCATTATTATTCAACATAGTACTAGAAGTCCTTGCAACAGCAATCAGACAACAAAAAGGGATCAAAGGAATCCAAATCGGCAAAGAAGAAGTCAAAATGTCTATCTTTGCAGATGACATGATACTCTATATGGAAAACCGAAAGAATCCACTCCCAAACTATTAGAAGTTATAGAAGAATTCAGTAATGTGGTGGGATACAAAATCAATGCTCAGAAATCAGTTGCATTTCTATACATGAATAACGAGACTGAAGAAAGAGAAATTAGGGAATCCATCCCATTTACAATAGCACCAAAAACCATATGTCACCTTGGAATTAACTTAACCAGAGACATAAAGGATCTATATTCTAGAAACTATAAATCACTCTTGAAAGACATTGAGGAAGACAAAAAAAGATGGAAAAATATCCATGCTCATGGATCGGAAGAATTAACATAGTTAAAATGTCCATGCTACCCAGAGCAATCTACACTTTCAATGCTATCCTGACCAAAATACCAATGACATTTTTCAAAGAACTGGAACAAACAGCTCTTAAATTTGTGTGGAACCAGAAAAGGCCCCGAATCGCCAAGGAATTGTTGAAAAGGAAAAACAAAGCTGGGGGCATCACAATGCCGGATTTTGAGCTGTACTACAAAGCTGTGATCACAAAGGCAGCATGGTACTGGCACAAAAACAGACACATACCCAGTGGAACAGAATAGAGAACCCAGAAATGGACCCTCGGCTCTTTGGGCAACTAATCTTTGGTAAGTAGGAAAAAACATCTGGTGGAAAAAAGTCTCTTCAATAAATGGTCCTGGGAAAATTGGACAGCTACATGCAAAAGAATGAAACTTGACCACTCTCTCACACCATACACAAAAATAAACTCCAAATGGATGAAAGACCTCGATGTGAGACAGAAATCCATCAAAATCCTAGAGGAGAACATAGGCAATAACCTCTACGACATCGGCCAAAGCAACCTTTTTCATGACACATCTCCAAAGGCAAGAGAAAGAAAAGATAAAATGAACATGTGGGACTTCATCAAGATAAAAAGCTTCTGCACAGCCAAGGAAACCGTCAAAAAAACTAAGAGGCAGCCCACGGAATGGGAGAATATATTTGCAAATGATGCTACAGATAAAAGACTGGTATCCAAGATCTACAAAGAACTTCTCAAACTCAATACACGAGAAACAAATAAGCAAATCAAAAAATGGTCAGAAGATATGAACACTTTTCCAATAAATACATACAAATGGCTAACAGACACATGAAAAAATGTTCAAAATCATTAGCCATCAGGGAAATTCAAATCAAAACCACATTGAGATATCACCTTACACCAGTTAGAATGGCAAAAATTGACAACACAAAAAACAACAAATGCTGGAGAGGATGTGAAGAAAGGGGATCCCTCCTACATTGTTGGTGGGAATGCAAGTTGGTACAGCCACTCTAGAAAACAGTGTGGAGGTCCCTTAAAAAGTTAAAAATTGAGCTACCCTATGACCCAGCCATTGCACTACTGGGTATTTACCCCAAAGATACAGATGTAGTGAAGAGAAGGGCCATATGCACCCCAATGTTCATAGCAGCATTGTCCACAATAGCTAAATCATGGAAGGAACCGAGATGCCCTTCAACAGATGACTGGATTAAGAAGTTGTGGTCCATATATACAATGGAATATTACTCAGCTATCAGAAAGAACGAGTTCTCAACATTTGCTGCAACATGGACGGCACTGGAGGAGATAATGCTAAGTGAAATAAGTCAAGCAGAGAAAGACAATTATCATGTGATTTCTCTCATCTATGGAACATAAGAACTAGGAAGATCAGTAGGGGAAGAAAGGGATAAAGAAAGGGGGGTAATCAGAAGGGGGAATGAAGCATGAGAGACTATGGACTCTGAGAAACAAACTGAGGGCTTCAGAGGGGAGGGGGGTGGGGGAATGGGATAGGCTGGTGATGGGTAGTAAGGAGGGCACGTATTTCATGGTGCACTGGGTGTTATACGCAACTAATGAATCACTGAACTTTACATCAGAAACCGGGGATGTACTGTATGGTGACTAACATAATAAAAAAACATTTAAAAAAATTAAAAATAGAAATACCATATGATCCAATAACTCTACTATTGGGTATTTACCCATCCAAGAACACTAACTCAAAATGATATGCACCCTATGTTTATTGCAGCATTATTTACAATAGCCAAGACATGGAAGCAACCTAAGGGTCCTTCAATAGAGGAATTAACAATAAAGTTGTGAGAGATAGATAGATGATAGATAGATAGATAGATAGATAGATAGATAGATAGATAGATAGAATATTACACAGCCATAAAAAGGAATGATATCTTGCCATTTAAGACAAGGTGGATGGACCTAGAGGGTTTTACGCTAAGTGAAAAAAATTAGACTGAGAAAGATAAATGCCATATGATTCTACTTATAAATGGAATCTTTAAAAAATGAACAAACAATAAGCAGAATCAGAACTATGAATACAGAGAACAAGCTGATGTTTGCCAGAGGGTAGGGCAGTTGGGGGTTGGGCAAAATGGGTGAAGGAGAAAGAGAAATATAGCCCTCCAATTATGGCATTTGTAAGTCATGGAAATAAAAACAGAGCATAAGGAATACAGTCAGCAATATTGTAATAGTGATATAATGGAACAGATGGTAGCTATAATTGCGGTGCACATAGCATAATGTATAAACTTATCAAATCACTAAGTTGTATACTTGAAACTAATGTAGCATTGTGTGTTAACTGTACTCAAATTAAAAAAATTAAAAGATAAATCACTACAAGTTAAAGGAAATGACAACCTGTGGAATTCAATCAAATCTTACCATGGAAAATAGTTATTGTTCTTAATATATACACAACTTCTAAAAATAAAGAAAGAAAAGTCAACAACCCAATAGGCTATCCCAGTGCAAAAGACTAAATTCCGATAGGGTTATGACCAGATAAGCTTACAATAGTTCTTTTGGCACTCCTTGATTAGCTTTCAACTTTCTAAATCAATAATTTCTTCCTTCTCTTTGAAATATATTATTTTTACATTTCTAATTTCTCTTACGTAGTTTTGATGAAATTAGTAGCACTTGGCCCAGCTTTGCTCTATTTTTGCACATCATTCATTGACGTATCTAAAACCTCATTTTAGAATGGGGACACACTGTCCTGAACTTTGGGCTTTAGCTCAAATTTCCAAATAGAAAAAGTCCCAGGGTGCATCAAATTATATATACTTATATCTGAGAATATACAGTGGATTCTGATACCAACCTCCTATTTCTTCCCCTAAAAACTCCCAAAAATCTTTAATCAGTATGATTAAGAAAATAGAATTTCTGTTGCCTTACTTTTTCCCCTTGAATTCCTAATAATAACTAAGGACATTACTATTTAATTACTTCTGATCAAATATTATTTGGGTTATATTTATTGACTGCAGAATACAGAAAAACAAATACAAAACATCAAGCAAAATATCTGCTCTAACACTATGCATAACAAGGTTAAACATAAACAAACATAAACATAAACAAGGCCAAAGTATTATAACAAGACAATAAGTATATAAACAAGTGACATGCTTTTACTTCCAAGCTCCAATGCAAATTTACTCTCTATTTAGATTGGTCAGTTCACTGTGCCCACCCTTTACCTTATGTAATGGATTCCCCCTCCACCCCTCAGGACTGGCATGGGGAGCTCTGGATATCTCTTTCATTACTTTGTTGTTGTGACACGATTCTTTTCAGAGTTATAGTCAATATCAAGATGAAGAGAAAGTGTAAGGGCAATTTTAAAAGGAAATGAAGCACTGTGTAATTATTAAAGCATTATCAGTGTTACTTTCACTCAGAAGGAAAAATAATAAATCAATTAGGTCACAGGGATGTGGCTTGGACCTTTCTTCCTGCCACTTGGGTGTTTCAGGGCAAAATGAACCCAAAAGTGCTTTCTGAATTTTTAATTTTGTAATAGAAACCTGATGAATAAAATACTTTTCAAGACCTTAGAGGATGCTTTTTAACAACCTCATAAGAAGGTTTATGAGAAGGTCATCTATACAGATGTCTTCTCATCTATGTGATAAATAAATGCTCATTTCACTAAAGCAGCATTGGATTACACTGATAAAAAACAAATCCCTTAATAACATAGGTCCAACACTATAATTTTCTTAAAATTCCTATAAACATGCAGAACAAAGGTTCAATACAAATAAGCTTATATTTTTTATAGTCTTGCTTTTGTACTGTTACTCCTCTTGAAAACCAGGATGGCCAAATGTTATGGCTAAATGAATTGATAGGAGCTGGAAATGGATTCTGGCTGCACAATGAAAGAACATTACCAGGTGGAGAATTACTGTTGCTGATGACTTTTGTGCGTCTTTCAGTTTCTGTATTACTCTAAATATTAAGGTATCTTTTGGAATGGAGACAGAAACGTTTGCATGAAAACTAAAATGGTCTAGTCATGAGTAAATTTTCCAAAAGAGTAATAATATTTTCATTTCAACATAATTGCACAACGGAAAGATTTTTTTAATGTTTAAATCAGGAAAAGATAAATTTTTGTTAGGCATACATTCATAGAAGAACAATTTAGGAAAATAATTAGGAATTAGTTTTGCTCATACAAGTCAAACACAATGGATTTTCCCAGATAACTAAGATTAAGAAACTGAAAATAAGTGCAATATTCTGGATTTTGTGATCTTTAAGACAGTGCAGTTGATTTAAAAAACAATTATTTCTGGGGATATGGTGTAGGCAAATGGATGAAGGAGATCAAAAGGTACACACTTCTAGTTATATAATGAGTAATAGGGATGTAATGTGCAGCATGGTGACTACAGTTAATAATACTACATTGCATATTTGAAAGTTGCTAAGATATAAACCTTAAAAGTTCTCATCACTAGAAAAAAAGATTTGATAGCTATATGGTGATGAATGTTAACTAGACTTATTGTTGTGATCATTTTGCATATATCAAATATTGAATAATTATCTTGTACACCTACAATATAATGTTGTAAGTCAATTATACTTCAATAAAAACAAAAAAATATTTTCTGTTCTCTCTGCATTCTCATGATATCTGTTCAAACTTGTACCTAAATAGGAGAAACATTTTTAGAAGGCCTGAGTCAATTATCAATATTCAGATTGGAAGGCTCTTTTCCAGATGTCTGTATTTGCCTGACAATACTTACAGTAAGATTTAAGCATTTCTAGCAGAGGATGCTGGATAGAGGAATGGGAGAGGAATTCAGTATCACTACAAAAATCTCTGAAATGGGAAAACTTTATGAACTTACTACATAACTTAAAATATGTGTATACACACACACACACACACACACACACACATATATATATATGAAAAATCTCAGAATGATTGAAAAGTGAGTTACATGACAAAAGGGTACTTTTTCTATCCTGATATAGAGGGGTGAGAAGATGACAAGTTTCTTTTAAAATAAAAGGAAACATGCTTATAATTGGAATAAGAATGCTCCTGGTTGAAGTAAATGTCCATGTGAATTTTAATCATCAAAATTCTCAGGCCGTTCATCTTTCGAAAAATTTAAGAGTAAACATTTAGCTACAGTTACTTCTAGGGTGCTAATATGTCCATTTTATACTCAGATTTAAAACCTGCAGTCGGGGAAATAATGTTCATGCTGCTATTTCTAGCTGAAAATTTTAGTATACTTGAGTTTACCCTGGAGAAATCCCATTAAAATTCTGACCTGCCTTGATTTTGATTAGTTTAAGATATTTCAAGATCATGATCTATGATGGGTTATCTGATTAGGAAATAAGGATGACAGACATTTGTCAAATTGCCCCAAACCGGTTTTCTCTCTAGAGTCTCAGTTTCTTTAGTACTTAGAGTTCTTGGTACATGTACAGCAGGTGTAAAATACAGTGTGCCCCAACCTCCTAAATCTTGACTAGTCTCTGAAAAATAACTTTGAAACGATCACAACAAGCTTTGAGATTCACAAGGTCAAGTATTTATCTAATGTTAAGGACTGAATTGTATTTTCCCCAAGTATGTTGACTTCCTAACTCCCAGTATCTGTGAACGTGGCCTTATTTGGAAACAGGATCTTTGCAGATGACCAAGTTAACATGAATTCATCAGGATGGGTCTTAATCCAATAGGACTGTGTCCATGTAAAATGAAGAAATTTGGACACAAAAAGAGGCACACACAGGGTAGGTGCCACGTGAAAACAGAAACAAAGCCTGGGGTGATGCACCGACAAACCATGGAATCCAAAGATTGCCAGCAAACTACCATTGCCAAGTTTGTAAAGTACAGTCAACACAGTGAGGGGGAGCAGAGTGTGCCACCCCCAAATATGCCTCATTAGTGTAAGGATGATTTTAGGCTTACTATTTTTAAGTAGATGAGGAAGCAGCACTGAAAACCGAGAAGTTACCCTTTGCTAAGTGACATTTACATCCATAAGGGGAATCTCCTTTTGTAAAAGTGTCTCCCTTCCTGTATCAGGAAGGGGATGACTCAATCCCTAGAAATTTATCTGTGAAGAAGACAATGACCTTAATCTGTATAACAGCCATACCCTCCTTTACTATGCTCCCCCCCCCCCAAATCTTTTGCATTTAACTGGAGATATTATTTAAGGTGGTGGTTGGGCCATTTAGGGAGAGTTAGTTGGTTTTCCTGGGTCTCTCCCATGTATACGGGAGGTATATACTTCATTAAACTTCTGTTTGCTTTTCTTCTGTTAATCTGGCTTTTTCTTACAAGGTGTCTTATTCAAGAACCTTAGAAGGGTACAGGTAAGATTTTTTTTTCTCTTCCATAAAAGAAACATGGTAAAATATGCAGTGTGTAATTGAAAATATCTAGATTATGGGAAACTCCACAGGTCCAAAAGCTCTGTTTTCAACAGATAAATTATAAGACAAAGAAAAGAGATGGAGGGGAATCCTATTAATGAGACTTAGAAGACATATCAAAGACAAAAATGGGAAAAACCATAACATCCAGGAATACATATTTGTGTGAGAAAACTTTAAGAAACAAATGAAATTGATTAGCATACAGGTCAGCAGAATATAGGCTTTATACCATTACAGCTTAGGAAACATCTCTTAGGGACACTCTACTTTCAGATAGCGGGGTAAACCTGTAATTATTTGGGGAGGATAAAAGGAATGGTATGATTAAGATGGGACATTGAAGAGAAATTGGGGTAGCTGATAAAAGTAAATATCTTGACCCGGGTGGTGGTTATAAGAGAAGTTATTTTAAGATATTTAAGCTATAAATTTGTTCTGAGTGGTTTTCTATAACTGTATTTCATTGTACCGCAAAATTTTTAGAAATAAAATTTAATTCGTATTACTTTCTATCATTTCAATAGAGAAAATAAATTTATAGAAATGATGGATTATTTCTTGGCTCAACCCAACTCCAGATTTTACAGGAGTAAAGCAACAAATGAGATCTACTGAGTTAAAAGGTATGTGCGGTGTCACATAAAGGGGTAAGAGCAGATAGAAGTCTCATTTCTTTTCATTTCAATGCTTCTCCTCCTCCCCTGGACATCTCCTCATCACTGCCTTACCTGGATGAGCAAGGAAAGGCTTTTCTATTGGCTAAGTAAGATGGAAAAAGGCATCCAAGTTTAGGGAGGCATGCTGGGCGGCCAAATATTGAGGCCACTGATCACACTAGCATACTGAGAAACCAGAGGGATATTCTAAAAGTTCCAGAGCCCAGCTCCACTTCGCAGATAATAGAAGATGAGCAGCTGTTTTAATCTATGGAATCTCTGAAGCAAGACCATGTTATTTGTGTAAAATGGCAACTTTGCTGAGAAAGCTATTTCCACAGGTCAGTAGGGGAAAGGAAACATTTAAATAGTTGTCAGGGAAAACAGGGGAGGAAAGGATGTTAGCAAATGCTACATAGTTTCAGTTTAAGAGCATTTAAACTTCTATTTTTATTTTTATTAAGGTTTTGGTAAAAGAATTACACCGACACCCTAAGGTAATTATTTGAATTAGTATTTCTATTTTCCATAGTAATAGGCAGGTGATCAATTTGCACCAACCTTTTCTGAATACCTGTTCTGTGGATTATTAGCAACTCTCCTATACCCTCTGTTTGAATATGGAGGAGAGGACATGATGAGATCTACACTGTTAACCCTTAAGTGTCCATTCTGAGGCAGCAAATCATAAGGCTTCCCCATCAATGCATAAACATTTAGGATGACTGAACTTTGTGTTATAATGTCCGTGCTTATTTACCATATTCTTGGGAATTAAAAGGTGCCCCATAAATTTGTACTGGTTTGATTTTAGTAAATAAGACAAAGTAAAAGAAAATTCAGGAAAAACTAAGATTTGAACAATAACCCTTTTTTCCCGAGTAAGTTCCTGGGGTTCTGGTTCAGTTTCTGAGGATATATTTAAAATATGAACTAAATGGCATTATTGTTGCCACCAGACATGTAGAAGGAAACCGCTCCTCACTGCCATCAATTATCCCTTCTAGTTATAATGACTCAATGGATATTTCTCAGTAACGTTAGCCCGGATCCTGATTCTCACTTCCAACTCTTTATTTCTAAATAAAACTTGTTTTTCGTATTCCAAAAAGCTTCATTTCTGTTCAGTGAGTAAATATGTTCCTCTCATTTCTTTGGTGTTACTTTAATTCCTCTCTGTCCTTCCAAACCTTGCTTCATTAAATGTTTTACATCGTCTCTTTAATGCCTCTTACATTCCTTTAACATTCCTGTTACTGCTAAGTCCAAGCTTTCAGTAATTTACACTTGGACTTTTGCAAGAGTCTTCGCATGCACTGCTGCTTCCAGTCCCCTACCAATACCCCAGGTGTTTACAAACCATTCTTTACAGAGCCCCCAGATTGACTGTTTTAAAATGTTACAATGTTGGAATTCTCAGAAGATGGTAGAGCAAGAAGCACCAAGAATCTGTCTTTCCACACAGACAACAATTACACTGGCAGAATCTGTCTGATGTAACCATTTTGTAGCTTCCAGGGAAAGGCCTGGACAATAAATTGCTAATTAGTTTTGGTCAATTTCAGCTCTTCCCACAGTAGCAGCTACTATCTCCCACCCCAGCCCTGTAACAGGCAGCCGTGCTCTTGCTCATAGGGCAAACTGTACTCAGTTTGTGGGAGCCAAGGCGGGCAAAAAGGACCCTGTCCTCCAAATATCCAGGATCTGTGCTCTGATGCTGATTGTTACTTCTGATCACAGAGGGGGAAAGAAGTAGGACCATTGTTGCACTTGATCCACTGTAGCAAAACTCTCCTTCTCTGGCTGAAGCAGCTCCCAAGGGATTTTAAGGACCAGCACCTTTTTTTCTCCACTCCCTTTTTCTCTTTTCCCCTTTTGAAAATCAGACATTAAAGACTACGAAATTTAAAAAACACTGCATATACAGTGAATATTTGAGAACAACAACACATAACCGAGGGAAAGTCTTAGAAAAGACCAGAGAAGACCTTAAGTTTATACCTTAGGCTGATCCTAGGGACAGAGATAGCTTACAACAATCAAAAAATCAAAAACAATAAACAAAAACAGCAAACCCTGGGAAAAGAGTAGAATCTGATATCCAGTCCTTCCTTAGGATGGTCACCAATGGGGCATGTGCATGAGACCCATGAGTCTTTTCCTATCATCATCATTTTATCCTGGGAAGACAGTAAACTATGCTCATCGGCCGTATAACCCCCAGAGGGTCGGAGGAGCTGGTCCTGACTGCAGACATCTGATGTTCTAAGGTCAAGTGGTCATGTGTCTGTAGACCATACATTTGAAAGAACTACAAGACATATAAACAGCAACTTTTTCCTTCTTAGAGTAACTATTTTAAAGAAAATAAAACATGAAACAGACCCAGAAGTGTGAGCATCTAACTCAGGAACTACAATTAATGAGCTGTTTTCTTATCCAAAAAGTAGGAGGTTGAACTAGAATAGTTGTTCTTTAGTTTGTCTCGATAAAGGACACCTTTAAGAATCTACTGAAAATAGGGTCCTTCTGCCCATAAATGGTATGCCTTCACATATGTATTTAATTTCATACCATTTAATTTCAGGGGATTACCAGAATTGGTTTAAAGGTGCCCTTCTCTCTCTCTCTCTCTCTCTCTCTTTTTTTTTTTTTTTAAATTCTTCTATCCCATGATCAGTAGTGATATTCCCAGATTATCTATGATGGCAGAGGTTACCCTTGACAGTGTAAATTAATTAGGGTTTAGAATCACTCAGATTGTAATGTTTATCTATAAAAAGCAATTAGGCCCTAGAATATTGATCTATATGATCTATTCCTCTCTTTTATGATAATCAATGATTCACCAACCATTTCAATGGTAACCAGAAATAGCAGTACAAAGTACATGAGAAACTGTGAAGACGATACAAAAAGAGAAAAACAGATTATAATCTGAGTACAAGCTAAGTATATTAAGACCATGTTTTCCTTGCAAAATAATGAGATTTAATGTATACTTATTTAGATAATACACTACAATCAAATAAACACAATCTCACTAGATAGTATGAAAGCAAATGTCACTATTGAAGGTCAGGAAAAAAAATAGATGATATTATGCAAATTATCCATTTTTTTAAAAAGTACATAACATCTGTTCTTGATGTTATGGAAGATAAAATAAATATACAGAAAGATAGATACATCACTAATTCTGATAATAAAGGAATGCAAAAAAGACATAAAAATGCAAATGCAATCTATCCAATGGAAGAGAGCTCATCATAGAGACAAAATCCTAGTGCCAGGGGCTTCTATTTTACAGAAAACAGAATACAATGGCTACAAACTAATGATTCTTTTTTTTTTTTTTTTATAATGATTTTTTATTATGTTATGTTAGTCACCATACAGTACATCCCCGGTTTTCGATGTAAGGCTCGATGATTCATTAGTTGTGTATAACACCCAGTGCACCATGCAATATGTGCCCTCCTTACTACCCATCACCAGTCTATCCCATTCCCCCACCCCCCTCCCCTCTGTAGCCCTCAGTTTGTTTCTCATAGTCCATAGTCTCTCATGTTTCATTCCCCCTTCTGATTACCCCCCCTTTCTTTATCCCTTTTTTCCCCTACTGATCATTCTAGTTCTTATGTTCCATAGATGAGAGAAATCATATGATAGTTGTCTTTCTCTGCTTGACTTATTTCGCTTAGCATTATCTCCTCCAGTGCCATCCATGTTGTAGCAAATGTTGAGAACTCGTTCTTTCTGATTGCTGAGTAATATTCCATTGTATATATGGACCACAACTTCTTAATCCAGTCATCTGTTGAAGGGCATCTCGGCTCCTTCCACGATTTAGCTATTGTGGACATTGCTGCTATGAACATTGGGGTGCATATGGCCCTTCTCTTCACTACGTCTGTATCTTTGGGGTAAACACCCAGTAGTGCAATGGCTGGATCATAGGGTAGCTCAATTTTTAACTTTTTAAGGGACCTCCACACTGTTTTCCAGAGTGGCTGTACCAACTTGCATTCCCACCAACAATGTAGGAGGGATCCCCTTTCTCCACATCCTCTCCAACAATTGTTGTTTCTTGCCTTGTCTATTTTTGCCATTCTAACTGGCGTAAGGTGGTATCTCAGTGTGGTTTTTATTTGAATTTCCTTGATGGCTCATGATTTTGAACATTTTTTCATGTGTCTGTTAGCTATTTGTATGTCTTCATTGGAAAAGTGTCTGTTCATATCTTCTGCCCATTTTTTGATTTGTTTATTTGTTTCTCGTGTATTGAGTTTGAGAAGTTCTTTGTAGATCTTGGATACCAGTCCTTTATCTGTAGTGTCATTTGCAAATATCTTCTCCCATTCCGTGGGCTGCCTCTTAGTTTTTCTGACCGTTTCCTTGGCTGTGCAGAAACTTTTAATCTTGATGAAGTCCCATAAATTCATTTTATCTTTTGTTTCTCTTGCCTTTGGGGATGTATCATGAAAAAGGTTGCTTTGGCCGATGTCGTAGAGGTTGCTGCCTATGTTCTCCTCTAGAATTTTGATGGATTCCTGTCTCACATCGAGGTCTTTCATCCATTTGGAGTTTATCTTTGTGTATGGTGTGAGAGAGTGGTCAAGTTTCATTCTTTTGCATGTAGCTGTCCAATTTTCCCAGCACCATTTATTGAAGAGACTGTCTTTTTCCCACCGGATGTTTTTTCCTGCTTTATCAAATATTAGTTGCCCAAAGAGCTGAGGGTCCATTTCTGGGCTCTCTATTCTGTTCCATTGGTCTATGTGTCTGTTTTTGTGCCAGTACCATGCTGTCTTTGTGATCACAGCTTTGTAGTACAGCTCGAAATCCGGCATTGTGATGCCCCCAGCTTTGTTTTTCCTTTTCAACAGTTCCTTGGAGATTCGGGGTCTTTTCTGGTTCCATACAAATTTAAGGACTATTTGTTCCAGTTCTTTGAAAAACGTTCTCGGTATTTTGATCGGGATAGCATTGAAAGTGTAGATTGCTCTGGGTAGCATGGACATTTTAACTATGTTAATTCTTCCGATCCATGAGCATGGAATATCTTTCCATCTTTTTATGTCTTCCTCAATGTCTTTTAAGAGTGATTTATAGTTTCTAGAATAAAGGTCCTTTACGTCTCTGGTTAAGTTAATTCCAAGGTAACGTATGGTTTTTGGTGCTATTGTAAATGGGATGGATTCCCTAATTTCTCTTTCTTCGTTCTCGTTATTCGTGTACAGAAATGCAACTGATTTCTGAGCATTGATTTTGTATCCCGTCACGTTACTGAATTGCTCTATAACTTCTAATAGTTTGGGAGTGGCTTCTTTTGGGTTTTCCATATAGAGTATCATGTCATCTGCGAAGAGAGACATTTTGACTTCTTCTTTGCCGATTTGAATACCTTTGATCCCTTTTTGTTGTCTGATTGCTGTTGCAAGGACTTCTAGTACTATGTTGAATAATAGTGGCGAAAGTGGGCATCTTGTCATGTTCCTGATCTTAAGGGAAAAGCTTCCAGCTTTTCCCCATTGAGAATAATATTTGCAGTAGGCTTTTCATAGATGGCTTTTATGAGATTGAGAAATGTACCTTCTATTCCTACACTCTGAAGGGTTTTAATCAGGAAAGGATGCTGTATTTTGTCAAATGCTTTTTCGGCATCGATTGAGAGGATCATATGGTTCTTGAGTCTTTTCTTGTTGATATGGTGTATCACGCTGATCGATTTGCGAATATTGAACCACGCTTGCATCCCAGGTATGAATCCCACTTGATCGTGATGGATAATCCTTTTAATGTACTGTTGGATTCTATTAGCAAGTATCTTGTTGAGGATTTTGGCGTCCATATTCATTAGGGAAATCGGTCTGTAATTCTCCTTTTTGAGGGGGTCTTTGCCTGGTTTGGGGATCAAGGTAATATTGGCCTCATAGAATGAGTTTGGTAGCTTTCCTTCTGTTTCTATTTTTTGAAATAGCTTTAGGAGAATAGGTATTATTTCTTCTTTGAATGTTTGGTAGAATTCCCCAGGAAAACCGTCCGGGCCTGGAGTTTTGTTATTTGGAAGGTTGTTTATCACTGACTCAATTTCTTCATAATTAATTGGCCTGTTTAAGAAATCAATTTCTTCCTGTTTCAATCTTGGTAGTTTATAGGTTTCCAGGAAGGATTCCATCTCTTCCAGATTGCTTAGTTTATTGGCATATAGCTGTTGATAAAAATTTCTAATAATCCTTCCAATTTCAATGGTGTTCGTCGTGACCTCTCCTTTTTCATTCATAATTTTAATAATCTGGGTCCTTTCTCTTTTCTTTTGGATAAGTCTTGCCAGTGGTCAGTCAATTTTATTGATTCTCTCCAAGAACCAGCTTCTAGTCCTGTTGATCTGCTCTACTGTACTTCTGGTTTCTGCTTGATTGATTTCAGCTTTAATTTTGGTCAACTGCTTCCTTGTGCGTGGATTAGGCCTGTCCCTCTGTTGCTGTTCCAGCTTCTTGAGGTGAGAATATAAAAACTGCATTTTAGATTTTTCTATTCTTTTGAGTGAGGCTTGGATGGCTATGTATTTCCCCCTTAGGACCGCCTTTGCAGTATCCCATAGGTTTTGGACTGTTGTATTTTCATTCTCATTGGTCTCCATAAATTGTTTAATTTGATTTTTGATTTCCTGGTTTATCGAGTCATTCCTGAGCAGGATGGTTCTTAGTCTCCAAGTGTTTGAGTTTCTTCCAAATTTTTCCTTGTGGTTGAGTTCCAATTTCAGAGCGTTGTGGTCTGAGAATATGCAGGGGATAATTTCAGTCTTTTGGTATCGGCTGAGACCTGTTTTGTGTCCTAGAACATGGTCTATTCTTGAAAATGTTCCATGGGCATTAGAATAGAATGAGTATTCTTTGGTTCTGGGGTGTAGTGTTCTATATATATCTAAGAGGTCCAACTCGTCGAGTATGGCATTCAAAGCCTTTGATTCTTCGCTTAGTTTTTGCCAGGGTGTTCTGTCTATTTCTGAGAGTGGAGTGTTGAGGTCCCCTACTATTAATGTATTTTTATCTATATGTCTCTTTATTCTGGTTAAGAGTTGGCTTGTGTATCTTGCTGCTCCCCTGTTGGGGGCATATATATTTATCATTGTCATATCCACTTGTTGAATACTTCCTTTAAGAATAATATAGTGCCCTTCTGCATCTCTAACTATAGTCTGTAGTTTAAAATCCAGTTTATCTGATATGAGAATTGCTACCCCAGCTTTCTTTTGAGGTCCATTTGCGTGAAAGATGGTACTCCATCCCCTTACTCTCAGTCTGAATGCATCTTTGGGTTCGAAATGAGTCTCTTGTAGACAGCAAATGGATGGGTCATTTCTTTTTATCCAATCTGCAACCCTGTGGCGTTAAAGCAAGAATTTAAACCATTAATGTTAAGACTGAGTACTGAGAGATATGCTTTTAATTCTGCCATGTTGTCAGTAAAGTCTTTGTTTGTATTGGCTGTGACTTTCTGCTTTGTATCACTCTTGGGGCCTTTTTACTTTTATAGAACCCCCCGTAATACCTCCTGTAGGGCTGGTTTCGTGGTTATGAAATTGGCTAGTGACTGTCGATTCTGAAATGTCTTTATTTCTGCATCAATTCTGAATGACAGCCTTGCTGGATAAAGGATCCTTGGCTGCATGTTTTTCTCTGAAAGAGCTTTAAAAATGCTCCCCCAACCCTTTCTCTCATTCCAGGTCTGTGTAGACAGGTCTGACGTAATTCTGATGCCTTTGCCTTGGTACGTGAGAAATTTCTTTGCCCTGGCCGCTTTCAATACTGTATCCTTGGATCTCATATTTGCGAAATGCACTATGACGTGACGTGGTGTAGGTCTGTCATGGTTGAGCTTGGGAGGGGTCCTCTCTGCCTCTTGGACGCGAATTTTTGTTTCCCTTGCTAGATTAGGGAAGTTTTCAGCTACAATTTGTTCAAACATCTCTTCTAGACCTCTGTTTTTCTCCACCCCCTCGGGGATGCCGATGATTCTAACATTGGATCGTTTTGTTGAGTCAGTAATCTCCCGTAGCCAACATTCGTGGGAGTGGATTTTTTTAAGACCCTCTTCTATTTTTATTTTTTCCTCTATTATCCCATCCTCCAATTCACTAACCCTTTCCTCTGCTTCGGTGACCCTGGCCGTCAGAGCCTCTAGTTTTGCCTGCATTTGGCTCATAGAATTTTTAATTTCTGTCAAATTCGCTCTCATTTCCGCCCTTAGGGATTCTATATTCTCAGTAACATTTTCCTGAATACTTTTTTCAAGTCTACTCATTATCTTGACCATTGTTACTCTGAATTCCATTTCTGATAATTTGGTTACATCCATATCCGTTACTTCTGTGGCAGAGGCCACTGACTCACTGTCTTTTCTTTGCTGGGGGAGGCTTCTCCTTCTTGTCATTCTAATGAGGAGAGGTTGCGGGGTTGTCCAGAGCCCAAAATTATTGACTGGGTCCCAGGCCGTGCCCCTTGTTTTATAGGGATCTTAGAGATGTGGGCTTCTTCTTTAAAGATTTTATTTATTTACTTATCTGAGAGAGGGAGACAGACAGACAGCAAGAACGGAACAGAAGCAGGGGAGTGAGAGAGGAAGAAGCAGGCTCCCAGCGGAGGAGCCCGATGAGGGACTCCTTTCCGGAACGCTGGGATCACGCCCTAAGCTGGAGACAGGCGCTCAATGACTGCGCCACCCAGGCGCCCGGGTTGTGGGCTTCTTGATTTTTCAGCCTGCCTTCTGGGGGAGGGGCCTGCCGCGCCGATACTCAGGCAACCCTGTTTGGTTAGAGTCTCCATGTCCCCTGCGAGGGAGGATGGGGATAGGCACTCTCTGAGCCGGTATTTCCAGGCTTTTGTTCTCTGGCGGCTTTCCCTGGCGGCCGGCTATGCCTCTTCTGAGGGTCAGAGCAGCAGAGGCTGCATTGTCACAGAACAGAGGGATTGCGGCCTGTTCACTGATGTTCTGGCCACTTTAACTCTGTTACTGTTGGTGTTGCTCAACCCTGCAGCATCCCGGGATGTGCGCACCAACTCGGTGTCCCTGCCCTCACTTCCAGGGCCGGCGCGTCTCTGTCCTTTGTGTTTCTAATGCCGCCAGCCACCGGCCGCCCCGCGCGCTCCCGGGTCTCCCGGTCTCCGTCTATGCCCGGTGAGCACACCGCGATTCCGGAGTTTCGGGAGAAGCCTGGTGGCGCGCGCACCCGGTTCAGGGTCTCAGTCTGCTGTTTCGCAGGTGCCGACCGCGAGTCCGCCCGCTCCCCCATGCAGGTGGCCCGCCAGCCGCCAGCCGCCCCACGCGCGCTCCGGGAGCTCCCGGTCTCAGTCTGGATCCCGTGAGCACACCGGGATTCCGGTGTTCCGGGAGATGCCGGGTGGCGCGTGTTCACGGCTCACCGGTTTCAGTCCGCTCTCTCACGGGTGCCCTCTGTGAGTCCGCCCGCTCCCCCGTGCAGGTGGCTGCTGCTTCCCGGAGCCCAAACGCGGCGGCTCCCTCCCCCTTCCGTTTATCTTCCGATATCTGTGCACGGTTTACAGCTCCCCTCTTCGTACCTCAATACTCAGCGCTGGAGATGTTCATTTGTAGAGTTCCATATGCATCATCCTGAGTCTCAGGCTGATTCCGTGGTTATTTAGGCTGGTCTGGTACCTATCCAGCTCGACTCAGGGGACCGGCTGAAAAAGGGGTCCCCTACTTCTCCGCCATCTTAACTCCCCCAAACTAATGATTCTTGTTACAACGTAGCTTTAAAGGAGAATGGGGGAAAGATTTGCTTCTGATTAAAACAAAATCAAAATGGTAAATGAGTCAGGATGTAATATAAGAAGATCTCGAGAAAGGCAATGATTGAAAAGGATGTTAAGCCTTTCACCACACATTATAAAAATGTTCTTGGTAATGAGTAAAGATCAGGAAATGTATTTAAAAGGAGCCAAACAACTAAGGCAGAACTACCTTTAAATATGACTTCAAAATGTACAAATCAGATATAATAAAGCAAATTTTCAACTTTTAATGTGTGTGGGCCGTGCTCTGGGCTCCCAGGCAAGCTATACTTTACTTTTACCAAGGTCAGAATGACTTCACCAAACTTCAGAGCATGAGCTCTATTTCTGCACACACTATACATCTGCTTCATTAGCAAATAACTAAAAGAAATATTTCAAACTAAAGATAAGAGTAAAAACCCCCCTAAATTCTATTATTCCCATACCTCTGGAACCTGCAACCTTGCACATACTAAAAGAATAAGTTTGTAATTTTCTGGAATGTCCTTCCTCATGGCGACTGGTAACTCTTAATGTAACAAAAAACATATGTAATCCTGTATTAAACATTCCTTCTCCAGAGCACTCTCTTCCTGTGTGAAGACTGTGTATCCCGGGCAGTTGTCCTCACTTAGGCTCCAATAAAATTCTCTTCCCTTTTCTTTAAAAGACATTCTAAAACGTTTGTTCATTTTGCATCAACAGGTATACAATCACTGATAACGAAACAGCAATGAAAAAATGAATGCTTGCAGAATGAAGGAAGGGAAGGAAAACGTAGAGAGTTCCACTTAGTGAAAGGTTATTAAAATTTACCTTGTTGTCAACAGTGCGCTAAGCAGACGTTTCACATTAACCTGTTCACTGCAATTTCCATGCTTAGCATACTGTTGGACTTTAGTGTATCCTCAATAACTTAGGGATTAACGGTGACTGAAGGAGCCACACAAGTGAAGACCTATGGCCATGAGCTCGGAGCTCACAGTCTTGGCATTGGAGCCTTTAATCCAGAAGGCTGATGGATTCATTTGCACCAAGTCATTCCCATTGCTCAGCTCTTCCAATACTATGCTTATTTGGGAATCACAAGTCTGAGCAGTTCAACGTGGGTGTTTGGTTTTAAGCTAACAGTGTTTCTATTCAAATATCTCAGAATGCTTATCGCTGTGCATATTACATAAACATTAGTAAACTCCCATTGTTAAACTGTCTTGCTTCATGGGTGCCATGTGGTTTTAGGCAGCTGTCTACTCTTTCATCTGGAGATGTGCCCACATTCCTGGCAGAACCAGCACCAATATCAGAAAAACAGTTATCTGAAATATTTCAGTCAATGACTAGTATTCTGGAAACAGTTTGTTTTGGGTGGTTAACCAATTTACATCAGTAGGAATGCCCTGTGTGTCCACTGTCTTCTGTCCAGAAATAGGACTATCTATATGATTCTGATACCCGTCTTCCCACACTGAAAATCACTGGCTTACATAATGGCTAAGATCCCCTTCCATGAAATTTCAGTTAAGAAGGCAGATATCCTGAAATTCCCTTTAACATGCTTTTTCTTAATAACATGTTATAAAGTGTCCCAAAGTGTAGGACTTCCTAGATTAATAAAATTTTAAAGAGAGAGGAAAAAGTAATATTTATATCTAAAAACCTTTAAGAACATTTAAAAAACATTCGTTCCAGAAATGAAAAGCCCAGTCTTATTCATAGCTGATCATGAATAGCTTTATAGAGCCAATAGGATGATGAAAACATTTTTTAAGAAATTGCTAGGATCATAGGATTCCTGTTAGAACAGGAATAGGAATCAAAGCTCTGTCTTCTTATATCCACACGTAGCACATGAAACTATGCTGTCACCTCTAATCTATAATGCTTCTCTGCCTTTTGACTTTATTATTATCATAATTATTTCTTTTTGCTGATGCAAATCTTCAGTTGTAACGGGGCATAAAAAGTGATGGAAACATATCAACAAAATTTTTACTTGTGCTTTTGAGTGATATCTTCAATTTTTATAAGTTCTAAATCCTATTCCATTCTTTCAGGTAAAAGGAGAAGAAACACGTAAATAGCTCATGTTTCTCATATGAAACCAGTCTGCAGATACATAAGTCTCATAACAATGACAAAATGAGATTTTTCTGTTTCTGGCCCCAGGTAGGAGAACTTCTGCAGAGCTGGCATTCTTCTGAACTAGTTCAGGAATCCTCCAGAGGTCGTCTCCAGGTGATCACCAGCCTTCTGATTGTCCCATGGCATCTACCATTTTTCTTTTTCTGATCCTGATGTTGGCTTTGTGGAAACCCAACCAAGAGTTGCCACACCGACATCATTCTCACAGTTCCTTGCTCTCTGTGGTTCAAAACAAGTCCCCCTACTCCTCCCCTCTACATCTTAATTCATTTCTTTGAGGCAGAGCAAATATCATCAACCTCTTTTTATAAAAGTGGCTGAGAAAGCTATGTTTTCTAGAATACTCAGATCTTACAAAAATACTAAAGATGCGGCTCTTTTAGTCTTTTCTGAAGAATCCTCTCCTGAGGACTCAGGATTATTCAGGGAGAGTTTGGTTGGCAAGTAATCTGAGTCACATACAATACTCTATAGTCAACATGGGTCCTTCTCTAGGTTAAGCTTATAGCCTAAACCATAATGCATATAGCATCAACCAAGCTTATGTTTTCCATTCTGGCTCAGAAGAACTTCTTTCCAGATTTATCTCAAAAAATAAATGACTAAGGAATCTATCCTGAAAGCTTCCAAACATCCCTGGGCATCCCTACATTTACAGTGAGTATGGAATGATTCTTTCCTTCAGTATACTTCAAGATATATGTCCCAATATATTTACCCCTTTTGTATGCAGTCAAAATGGAAATAATACTTAAATGAATACATCATCTGCTCCTCTTAGTCTTCAGATTGCATAATTTACATTCACAGTAAGTTAGCTGCATCAACCAGCTGAAACTAGAACGGGACAAAGCAGAATTCTGGTCTCATTCCAAATACTGATCTTCCATACATAAAAGCCAGATCCTCTTCTGGAAAGGCCAGGAAACATCCTTTACTTCCAGACAACTTAAGTCTCAGAAAACACCGTTATCCTTTAGCAGTGTGTGATGGGCAACCTCTGTTTTTTTTCTGTAGTGAAATTGACACTTGAGATGTCAGATCTATTATTGGACATCCCCAAATATAAATAAATCACACAGTTCTACACGTAACAGTTGGACAAGAAGAAAAAGACAAAACACAGTTTTAAGCTTATGACCCAATTCCTCTTCCTTTAAATGCCCATTATCATATGAGAACTTCACTTCATCTGTCATATAGATGGTATAATGTTTCTAGACACCAAATGTTTTAGAAAATCTATAGGAGATCGCTCCTTCCTTCCTCTTCTTACTTTTACCCCCCCCCCCCCACACACACAGACTCCTTTTCCCCTTTCCTCTTTTCCATTTTGTCTGTCTTGTTTCAGAACGAACACATAAAAAATTATGCCCAAGATGACCAGACTGAATCACTGAAGTGGGCCAGAAAGAGAAAGAAGGAAAAATAGATTGGGGTCTGGTTCTGGGTGAGAAGTAAACAGACATTGCCCTGCCTTTCCCACTGAATGGGGTCCTGAAACCTGCAGAGAATGAAACAGCAATGTGAAGACACTGGACAAAATAAATAATGGTAGGCAGGTAGGTGAAGAAGAGATTTCTAAGTACCACTGGGCCAATGGTGTGTTTACTGTTTTTATCTTTCCTCCAGAATCCTGAGGCTTCCACTCAACACATGCTAAAACCCAAAGTGGGCATCATGGTCTAGGGAGAGCCTTAAGAGCAGCACTTTTGTTCTGGCTAAAGGAAAAAAAAGGGATTCCTTAACACTCGGAAGCACCAGGGAGGATCTCTCTTTCATTTCTCTTCCTCCAGTCTCTAGTACCTCAGCCTGCAAGCAGTCTTTTGGCAGTAGCAACAGGGACAGCAGCAGCAACAAGGACTCACAGGAACCTAAAACACAGAGAAAGGAGAGCTTCCCTGATCACCGAAACTGTGGTCCCAGCAGGGTGGGGTGAAAACGCATTCGTTTTTTTTTTTTTCTTTTTTGACAAAATCTTACCCTCCATTACCCCTTCTCCTTGACCCTGGAGGAAAAGGCATTTCATAGGGGTGAGTTCTGTGTCCAGTCAATCACAGACAGCATTGCATCTGGGGTCTTCCAGGGACCCAGTAGGGGGGTCAAATAATGATAATTCTCTGAGAATGAGGCATTGAGCAAGCTCAAGTTTGGTTCTGCTCCCTCCAGCGGCTTTCAGGCAGCTTGCTTTCACCACAAATGTTGGCTATTAGTTTTTGAGGCTATTGAAAAAACTGAAAGCAGGAGATGTAAATCAGGCTACTTGAAACACCACAGTGCTCACTGTTTTTATCCTGATTCAGTCATTTTTCTTCAATAAATGCTCCTTGGATGGCAGCAAGCCTTTGGTTGACTTCCATAGTTCTGATAAAGTCTATTCTGATCATTTTTGCAAGATTTTTTTGTTGCTTTTATGGAGAGGAGAATTTTTTGATGTCCTTACTCAACTATTTTTCACTAACATCACCTAGAGATTTATATCTTCCATGTAACCTAATTTTACTTACTATCATTTAGTTCTGTTTTCTCCCCTTTCTCTTCCTTCTCTTTCCTAACATCCATTGCATAGATTGAAATCTGTTCTAATAGCTTAAAAGCTACACACAATGTTTTTTCTTCTAGAGGTTACCCCTAACTTAACAAGAACACATTATGTGCTTTTTTTTTTGCCCTTTTTCTAAAACTTTCAAATGTTCATTTCTTTCCCACAAAAACGACAGCTATTAACACACATATATTCCACTATTCTTGCCGGCTGACTCTAGAGCATGACCTGCCCAGCTGTTCCCTCATACCACAGTCCCCCCACTGTGCAGGATACCCTCTTAGACCCCTAGTGGATGCCTGAAAACATGGAGAGTACCGAATCCTATATATATATATATATATATATATATATATATATATATATATATATATATATATATATATATACACACACACACACACACACACACGCATGCACACACTCGTTTTTTCCTTATACATCCATACGTAGCATAAAGTTTAATTCATAAATTAGGCACAATAAGTGATTAACAGTGATAATTAATAAAAATAGAACAATTATAATGATATACTATAATAAAACATGTGAATGTGGTCTTTCTCTCCCTCTCAAACTATCTTATTGTTCCGTACTCACCCTTCTTGTGATGAGGTGAGAGGATACCACGCCTGTGTGATGAGACGAAGTGAGGTGAAGGACATGGGCACTGGGACGTAGCATAGGGCTACTCCTGACCTTCTGACCATACACCGGGAGGAGGATCTTCTGCTTCCAGACAACAGTTGACCCCAAGAAAGCTGTTGAAAGGGAAACCGAGACTTTGGATAAGGGGAGACTATTGTAACAGTGCTCACCAGGTGAGGCTCTAACACTGACACCTAATCAGGATTATGCCTTCGTACTCACGTGGGCCTCTGAAAGCTCTGGCCTCTGCTGTCAACCTCTTTCATATTATTTCTCACCACTTTCTTTTTTCACTCACGGCATTGGACCACATTAGTCTTCCAATGTGATGGCCAAAAACACTTAGCTTTTTACTCCCCCATGGCCTTTGCCCTTGTGTTCCCTCTGCTTGAATACCTTCTTCTCTTCCACTGTGACCTCATTAAATAGTTCTGTTACCTGATTTGGTACTGGCACCCGACAGTACTCTTCAGGTGGAAGAATTTCTCTACTCATTACACTTAGAAAATAGCACGATTTAAACCATAGATGTTCCTGCAGACTGAGCTCTCTGGTTTGCTCCGTTATATCCTGTATGAAATAGCTTATTTCATGGTTACTTTACTTTGGGGATTATTGTGATCAACCTCAGATTTTCAATAAACTTTTGCTTAAAATTAAAACAATCTCTTTCATTTGTTCTCGGTTACCAAATTTAATGTCCAGTCATAGGCTACATCTGATATTAGCTTCCTGTAATTAAAATGAACATCTTCTCCCTTAGAATTCTGATGAATTAAAGCATGTATCCTGTTAGGATGTTACTTGATTTTGAATTTCAAAGAATATAGCTTTTTTTCTTTGATTCATTTTTTTAAAAATTTTGTTCTGGAATTAGAGAAAAATTGCGTTTGCCTGAAATATTTTTCTCTTCGTAAATACACACAAACAATGATCAACCTGAACAGGAGATATATAGCCACATCCAGAGAATATAACTCTTTGTATATATCAGGGGAAATATAAATCCTTCATTATTTAGAGTTGTCTCTCTATTTTCCTAACAGCCTCAAAACATTAATTTTAAATGCTAATGGGAATTACTAGAATGCTCCTAGATACAGAACACATTCCAAATTCAGTCTTAGCAGCTGTAGGCAATCACCAAACTGAATTACCTGAAAGAATATGGGAAGAGGGCAGACGCTGGTCAATTATCATAACCTAATTGCAGCAGGGCACTTGGTACAGATAGGATAGTAAAGTTTTTATTAGACTGGAAAAGAGCTAACATTTAGGGGATGTCAAGCAGTATCTGCCAACCAGGAAATAAACTAAAATTTGCCTTTGGGGAAGACTCTTCTGTTTTGAGAGGGTTCTTTTAGTAATACAAGTACCTACTCACTATTTTGGGGAAACCTTCATATGCAGTGGAGAAATCCCAATATTGATGCTCCAAAATGAATTTAATAAAATGAAGAGTTTTGATAGAATTGTAATGCATTAGATTACAGATTTGTTTTTCTAAACCTGGAGGATAACTTGCAATTGCCTACAATTTTTTCTTGTTCTTGATAGGTCCTATAATTCTTATACAAAATGATTATTCACTGGAGATCGAGAATACAGGTACTGAAAGAAGTATGTAAAAAAGGATTTCCTTGGCTTGACTCTGAAGATTCTAATTGCAATGTTGTCCTCGAAGGCTGAGCAGCCTGCACTTGTAAAATATACCACAGTGTTTATGCTTTCTGGGTCATTGGGAACTATCTCACAGTGATGACAGATAGATTTTGGATTTCTCTGAGAAAGAAAATATATTTTTGTCATCAGTCATCCTCAGAAAAGTTTAATTATGAGGCAGAAAATAAACACTGGACTAAGGAAGAAAATAATTTCCTTTTTCCGTTGCTGATTGGGAACAGTTGAGCCAGTTCTCTTAGGTGTAGTGATGTTAGAAGCATTCTTGATTGTTAGAATGTTCTGACCTTCAACTGAAAGCCAATTAAGAACAAAAAGGGAGGTGAACTCCTAAAGAACTCCAAGGTCAGTTTTGACCAAGAGAGACTAAATATTCCCCTCAGCCTGACTAAACTTCAGACAGGCTTCTCCCAGATCCTAGGTCTCCCTTCTCCCCTTTTTTAGAGCATTTACTTTAGAAAACTTGTAATTGGATATTCTTTCTCTGCCCCTCTAAGATGAAAATGTTTCAAAAGCCTCCTAGTTGTTTTATATACCAGGACTATCTTTCTCAAGGACCTGGGAACCATCCTTTTGACATGTTATCAATCAAGAAAAATATCTCCCTTTCACCCCAGTGTGTGGGAGGGTAAGAACTTAACTTCTATGGATATTTCACTCCAAGTTTTAAAGCTACCTTCTGTCATAAAGACAGGAGAAAGTTTACTTTCCCTTAGGGTAAGGCCAATTAGCAAATGCAGATGGCCTATGTCCTCCCCTTCCCCAGCTCTAAAACTCTCCTGCCCTGCCCTATGTTTCTGTAGAGTCAGATTGAGTTCTGATCTCTCTCCCTTGTTACAACTGCTTTGGTAAAGTCTTCCTTAAGTGCTGAACTCTGTCCAGTGCAATTTTTCTTTGACAGGTTTGGTCTTTTGGAATTTTAGGAGGATAATATCTAATAGTGTTTGCAATTCACTGTAATGTTTAGTGTTTGCTTTTGTAGGGACTGGATCTGATTTTATACCAACAGAATGGTGATACCATGGTGATGTGCATTTAGTCTACATGTCTCTAGAGTACTGCTTCCACTAGCAGACTCAGATCCACCATGCACTCGGTTTGGTTAAAATATTTAGGAATTTTCTATAAAAAGTACTTTGGGGACTGGCAAGCACACTCTTTAAACTTCATTTTTTCAAATGATTGCTTACTTAGCAAATATAAAATCATATAATCATCTCTCAAAATTTTTGACCCCTACAGTGACCCCTACATTTCAAGTTGATGGAAATGTTGGGTATCTTGATGGTCTGGTTTCATGGATGTTTATATTCCTCCAACTCACTGAACTAGAAAATTGAAAGAGGTGAGTTTTATTGTATGTAAATTAATGTTTGATAAAGTAGAAAATGGGCTTTAAAAATAACAAAAAGCTACAAACACAACAACAAAACAATTGGGCCCTGTTGTGTTTCTTTGGCTCTCTTTCCTCAGCTATTTTACAGAAGCAATCAGAATAAAACCACTTGTCACTGCTCTCCCAAAATACTTTAGTCAGTTGATAAACAACTAATTTATATGGACTAATTTCCATTTTTTTATCTGTTGCAATTCTGTCTGTGACATACCAAATAAGTAGCCATCAGAGAAGATATTTAATTTGAAAATATAGTTTTCATTTTTATTTGGCCCTCTATAAGAAACCATAATGATATATGATAATGCTGTTTCTAATAATCAGTGGTTTCGCTAGCAAAACAGTGGTATATCTTCATCAATTTTTCAGTGTCTTCCTGATTTCATATTTGGTAAATTACACAAATGTTTGAAAAGGCAGGGATTAAAAAAGTGCTTACCAGTACCTAAATCATCTTCCATTCAAAATTAACACAATGGATAGTCCCGTTTTTCAGTGTTGTTCTTCCTTTATCCCAGTTTTAGCAAACACTTTTTCTGTCACCATTCTTCATTCCCTTTCATTTGTTACTGAGGGAGGTACCTCATGAAAGCCCCTATTTAAGAGCTTTAGTGGGGGGCGGGGGAAGGAAAGGAAACCAAAAGAGATTCTTAACTTTAGAAAACACTCTGAGGGCTGCTGGAGGGGAGGTGGGTGGAAAGATGTGCTAAATAGGTAATGGGTATTAAGGAGGGCATTCCCGATGAGCACTGGGTGTTGTGTGTAAGTGATGTTGTGTGTAAGCTAAATTCTATATCTGAAACTAATATTACACTGTATGCTAACTAACTAGAATTTGAATCAAAAACTTAAAAAAAAAAGACAGTGGAATTTATGCATTTTGCTAATTTATGTGGTATACGTCTAGGTAAATCATGCCTAAAATTTTCTTATATCTTTTAGTTTTGTATTATACAAATAAAGGCATGATACATTCAATTTTTAAATTCATAAACTAGTCTTATATGGCTTTGATTATTTTAAGCAGATATATGATACTCCCTGTAGTTTTAAAAATTAAAATACAGAAATTGTAACTATTTGGAGTTTAAACTAAGTTGCATTATTAAAAATATTCATATTTTACTAAAGAGCAAAGGAAGACTGTGTTTGTTATTTTGTTTGCAAATATAGTAGAAAACTATAACAATTTTTTTAGAAGAAATATCTTACAGTAGGATTTCAGGTGTGAAGACTGAGTGTTTAAGTCCTCTGTACTGATATATGCATAACAAACACATGAATTTGAGCCTACAGCATAAGGTGCTAAATAAGATGACACAAGGCTTACAAAGAGTGACCAGGATTTTGTCCATTCCATATCATATGAAAAACATTTGAGAAAAAGTGAGGGGGAAAAAAAGACATAAGAAGGATAGACATGGCAAAGAGACAAATTTGTTCAGTGTGGGCACACATGGTCAAACTAGAAGAAATGAATGTGAATTATAGGGAAGGACATGGCAGTTCAGTCAGTGGAAGAGGTAATTAACAAGCTTTCCAAAAATGGAAATGGCCACCTCAAATTTACTTAAATTTGCATAAATGTCCTGATGCCAAAGGTGTTCAAGCAGTTTGCATTGATACTTGTTGTGACATTACAGAGAAAATTCAAACATTGAATTCTGGATAAAACCATGTTAAACCAACTTTTAACACTCTAACAACCTCTCAGCAGGGTTGCCCATTCTCATTTGTTCAAGTGCCCTGAGACTATTGCTTACTGTCTTAGACACCATGATGAAAAAGCCTTTGGGCTCCGTGCTTCATCTGGGAAAGAGGACATGGGTTCAGTAATCTTAAATGGTAGCAGACTTCCATCTTCACTCTCTGCTCCAAAAATGCACAATTCTATGTCTCTTGAAATTTTCCATCCCTTTTCTAATTAGAGGGTAACAATAGTCCTCCATTATCCACAGTTTCACCTTCCAAGGTTTCAGTTACCCATGGTCAACCATGGTCCTGAAGATGAACCTCCTTCATACATATCATCAGAAGGTCAGTAGTAATGTAACACTACATCACAATGCCTACACCATTCACCTCACTTCATCTCATCACATAAGCATTTTCTCATCTCACATCATCATCGGAAGGGTGAATACAAGACAATAAAATATTTTGAGAGAAAGAGACTACACTTACATAACTTTTATACTGGTATAATTGTTCTATTTTATTAAGAGTTATTGTTAAACTCTTATTGTGTCTAATTTATAAAGTAAACTTTATCTTAGTTATGTATGTATAGGAAAGATATAGCATATATAGGGTTCAGTAGTGAGATAAAGAAACTAACGGACTCCATAAAAATCTGCTCTTTGCTCTCCTTCCTGCTTCTATTCTTGCTAGGACCTGCACCCTGTCTTCACATGCCATAAAGTTTGTCCTCCTTGTAAGGAACAAGGAGTTAATGATTTCTTTAGAATGTTTGAGCACAATAGATAACATCTAAGAAAGGACCAGGCAAGGTCATAATGTGCATATTCCAGACCACTGGCTCAAGACATCTTGATGCCCAAACCCCCTGGCTCCAGGGAATAAATGACTTACGATGGATCCCCAAACCCTGTCCTTGTTCTGACCAGTTTCTGAATACCTGACAGGACATGTGCACTAGACCACAATCATCAATAAAAACCCCAGTCCCCAAGCAAAGATGAGACTCATCCTCCATTTCCTTTCTGAGTTTCCCAGATGCTCCATCTATTTTTTCTCTCACTATATCTTCAATAAACTTGGCTCTTACTTCCTGGTGTCTTACTTATGATTTCCATCCTGCACAAAGTCAAGGACCTTCTTGGATGGTCCTGTGGGACCCCCACTAGTCTCCCAGCCTGCTGGTATCAGTAGTATCCATGGTTTCAGGCATCCACTGGGGGTCTTGGAATGTATCTTCTGCAGATAAGGAGTGGGGGTGCCTACTGTACTCTGGTCAGTACCCAAGTACCCGTAGCTCAGTAATGTGTAGATTTTTGAGTAGCGTAAGTAGATATCAATTTCTAAATGAGTTGCCAATTGCACTTAGTGCCTCTAGAGATGACTTTTGGTCATACACAATAAGCCCAGTAGACGTCAATGTCAGGGTCACTCAAACTAGATACTTAAACATGACCCAGGCTTCCTGCTCTCTTCCTCACTCATCCTTCTCTACACCATTTTCTTTTTTCCCTTATGTTATTCTATTATTCCCTCTTCTCTCTTAACAAGATCTCTTTAGACAAAGTTATTTCATCCAGAACATTTCATCTACTGTTCATTTTCTTCTTCTTTTCTATTCATGATATCTTCTTTACATTTCCTTATATCTTTTCTGTATGCTGGATCTTATTTCCTTACTTGTTACCTTCCTTCTTTGGACACTTGCTAATATTTTTTCAGCTACAAAGAGAAATAACACATGGCTTTTTCTCCTAACAATGTCACAGTACACTTTCCTCTCTCTACACTCTTATATAAGGGAAAAATTTAGCAGGTTTAGAGTGGGAAAAAGCCAGCCCATGGGTAGCAAAGTGTGAGCTGATGTTTATGTGCATGAAGCAGTAATTAGTCCCAGGTACACCTTATAATGATCATTCTCTTTCAAGAGGCTAAGCATTGTGTATTTCTTCAAAGAAGTAAGTTGCATGTTGAAAATACAAGTAAACTGGTATAGAGTATAATAGATAACTTACTGCCTGCTCTGTTCTTAATTTTTAGAAGAGTAGAACAAGATCTTTTTAAGATGACCTGTTTTTCATTAAAATCACTAAGCAAATAAATTGAACTATTTCTACCTTCCACTGAAGAAATAATTAAGTTGCTAGATGTAGCCTTGAGCAAAAGGACAAGTGTTAAATTGCCCTGGTTCTCTGGCTATTTTCAGCACAATGGAGGATAACAGGGTAAATAAAAACCCAGCAGGTGGTTAAAGCTCATCAAGGAGAAACTTCACTAGCTCTAACTTGCGTATCTATCATTTTTCTAGTAATAAAACACTTTGTTAGCCTCTCACATTCAATCCTCACTAGGCTCTAATGTATATTCTCCAGTTTCTTATGTTTCCATTCCTTTCCTTCATTCCTATTACTGTCCTATCTAAATTCTTGATCTTCATCACCTCACCCCTCTATACAATCTTTTACCATCAAACCTATAGTCTTAAATGTGTTGAAATATTTCATTTTAAACACCAAAGCTTTAAGGACTGGTTGGTATACTAAGTTATCAGGTCAAATCCCTTGTACTATCTACATACTACTTCCTCAACCGCCCCCCCCCAATGTTTATTGGTTATTTTAATAACTATCACTCATGTGCCAGGCCAAAGCAATACAAGGAGATAAGGAGCAAAAGGTTAAGGAGCAAAAGGACAAGTGTTAAATTGCCCATATATTAATCAAATAATTGCAAAAATAAGAGCCAACTAAGATAAAATGCTATGGGAGTTTTTCACAGGGAAATTGGGGCTGATCAGGAAGGTTATGATACTTTATCTGTGAGCTCAAAGAGGATGAGTTACTCAGGGGCAGAAAGGAAGAAAGAAATTTCCTGGCAGGAGGGGCCATCATGTGTGGTGTAATGTACACTAGACAAAGTCTCCCTTCAGGACCATCAGAACTCTGAAGCCAAGATGGCTTGTTAGAGAAGTGTTGTGTTGAGAATAATGGTGAGACTCTTTTCCCACCTTCTGGCTCATCATTAGCAGGGGCTGCCCCCAAGAAGAGTGTGACCATGGCCTGATAGCTGAAGCAGATGGGATGTTAACAGCTGAGGGTCTCATGTTCCTAATAGCTGGTTAGGGAGTCCTTTCCTGAAGAGGGATCTCAGTAATGCTTGTCCATATCTACCACAATTCACAATAATATTCAATGCCAGAGGTCAGGAACAACATCTTAAAAATGCAATAGACATCTGTATAAATAAAAACAATGGCTTAAACCACTTAAAAAAAATCCACTTCAGTGTAAGTGACAAGAATTCAAATCTGAACCCAGATCTACATAATGCCAACATCCACCATCTTTCTACTGTTTAAATTCAACACATATCATCTGAGCACCTACTTGGTGCCAAACTCTGTCGTAGACACCAGGGGGACCACAGTGAGTGAAACAGACAAAAATCCCGAGATGTGAAGCTCAACATCCAGTCCTTCAAGATACTAAAATAACTTGCAAATACTGAGCCACCATTGGCAGTCACTCAGAGTCCATGAAGAATAATAGTGTAAGCAGAAGTTTAAGGTGTTAAATATTCCAGTTTTCATGAAGGGAGGAAATAAAGGTAGTTAGACAAACAAGCTTGACATCTTTTCATGAAATATGCTAGAATGTATTTTAAAACAGACAGCTGAAAACACAGAAGATAAAAATCATTAGCAGTAATAGGATTTCATCAAGAATAAATAATTTCTAGCTTATCCGCTTCCTATCACACAAGATAAAAATCATTAGCAATAATAGGATTTCATCAAGAATAAATAATTTCTAGCTTATCTGCTTCCTATTGGCACAGGAAAAAATAGGCAGGACGGTGTTCATTTAGAAAGATGTTGGAAAAGGACATGTTTCTTCACTTTTGAAGAGGAATAAATATCAGCTGAAAAATAATATAGTCAATGAGATTTATAGCTGGTGGTACCACTGTTCCCCAAAATATGTGTTAGGAGAAAGTTGTTCAACCTGGCTGAAGGCTTCATGCCACAGGCTGAAAAACATTACTGACCTTGTTCAACATCTTTATCCAAATACAATGAGTATCAGTTAGGCTCAGTACAGAAGCACAGAGCGCCACAGAGCTGGGAGGAATGATTAACCCATTGGGAAATAAAATCAAGCTTCAAAACAAGCTCTGGAATAATAAGCCCAATCGCACTAGGCTAATTATTGGAATACTGCGCCCCACTGCAGGGAATTAAATTATTTGCACATGGCTGCAAAAAGAAAATCGATTTTCTTAATTCAGAATGGATGATATCTAGTTTGGCAAAATTCATGTGGAAAAAAAATTGCTGTCTACGTTGAGATGACTCCATAATGGAAGTACTAAAGCACAGTGTCCAAAGCTACATTATTAGAAACGTGTTTGGCTCCGTGTCAGTCAGACAGGAATAGTGAGGGCAGAGGAGAAACCAAGATGCTGACAAAGTTAGGCCCCTAGCCTTTCACAGAAACTGGGAGACAGGGTGCTATCTCCCCGGATGCTTACATTTCAAAGAGATGACCCTCTGCTCCCAGTGCAAGACATTCCTGAGTTGTAAAACTTGCAATAATTTTTCTTTTTAAAGATGTACATACATCTCAGAAGGGCAGAGAAAGAATTTACAATTACCAGTTTATCAAAGAAAATGTTCTAAGAGAGAACAATGTCTCTCCTTTATTCTTAGTAGGAAGAACGAAGTCTCATTTTTAATTTTTATTTATCTTTCAAGTTGATTGGGAATTTATATATATACTTTAATGTAATTCCTCCCGTTTTACATTTTTCTCCTCTTTTGCTTTTTAAAAAATTTCAGTAGGAAAAGTGATTTATCACTGCTTGACCTTTTTGTTGTTTCAAAATTTTCCAATATTTGTTTGTTTCTTTCATGAGACTAGGAAAGTAAGAGCTTTTTGGCATAATATCCTGCTTTGAGGCAAGTAAGGAATGACCTCACCTCTCATTTTGCTAACTGGTTCCTCTGGCCCCTAAGGTGTTACCTCCACAAGGAATTGCTCCCCTTGCCTGAGCGGCTACACTCAACAGGTGTTATAAAGGTGTAGGTATCAAGGAGGGCATGTATTGCGTGGTGCACTGGGTGTTACACGCAAATAAGAAATCATGGAACATTACATCAAAAACTAAGGGTATACTGTATGGTGACTAACATAACATAATAAAAAATTATTATGAAAAAATAAAAAATAAAGGTATGGTGTTTGTAGGACCCTGGTGGTGGAGGCTACCGACAATAAGCTTTTCAGACAGAACTGGCTCTACTGCTGACATGCTAGCTTGATTGCTAAGGTTTTCTTCCCCATGAGATTCAGTGGGACAGAAGAAGTAACCCAGTGAGTGAGAAAGTAACCACTGCTGTGAACTCCAGACCCTTTGTTAGGTCTGGGGTAACTTTGCTAAGAGCCGTGTAGGTTGGATTTCTTTGGTTTAAACCAAAACCAAAACAAAAACAAAACAGGAGCCTTAATTTTGACTCAATATTTACCCTTACTTTATTCCGAGATCTCTCAGCAGACATAAATAAACTCATTTTTTTTTCCTCATCAAGGGAAATTTCAGGAATTTACTTTCCTGCAGTGATTAAACAAGAAGGGAAATAATCGAGGTAGGTTTAATACTGAAAAAAAAAGTTTGTATTGACATCAACATCTTTGCCTTTTAACAAAAATTTCTTCTAATAACTTCTATTTTCTGGTTCAAGGAAGAGAATAGAAAAACAGTAAAAGTACCACCTATAAAATGGTTTCTCTTTATTAAGGATTATATCGAGGCTTCTCTAAAAGATATGATCTCATTTCACCCTTACAACAACTCTGTGGAGGCAATGCTATTATTTGATTTTACAGATGAGGAAATTTCACTTTTAAATACTTGAAAAAAACCCCAAAAGTGTCAAATAAAATAAATAAATAAATAAATAAATAAAATAAAACACTTGAGCAACATGGCCAAGTACAAACAGTAATTGTGGAGGTAGGGGGTCAAACCCCAAATCATCTTATTACTGACTATACTAATTACCACCAGGAAACCTTTCTTTAGATAAAAAATAGCCCACAATGGAATGAGTGACAGGTCTAAATCATCCGAATGCTAAAAAGGAATTCCATGCTCTTTGTCTACAATTAAAAAAAAAATTCTAATCAACTTTTAATGATCTTTTCCATATTTGTGTAAGTCAATTGCCTTTTGTGTACAAAATCCTCTCCTGTAGAAATCACCCACTGAATTTAAGACTCTGCTCCACCAGTCAGAACAGGTTCCGGCTGTGTTCTGCCATGAACACGCATACACTGGTCACTTCAAAACTCTGTGAGTGGCTCCTCGAAAAATGATGGCAATAGGCAAGATCTGTTTTCTTTTTTCGCCCTGGCTAAATCACCTGGAAAGCTTTTACAAAGCACTGTGCTGGGCCCCACTCCAAATCAATAGAATCAGAAACTGTGGGTGTGGATTGTAGGCATCATATGTATTAAAAAGCTCTTCAGCTTTTGCTATTTAGCGGCCAAGGTAGAGAATTATTAGTTCACATAAATAAATAGTTGCATGATGGATGAGGTCCTTTTTAGTGCTAACAATTTATGATTCCATGAACAGCCCAACTACCTCTCATGCTATTTCATTTGTCGAGATAAATTTACTGAGTGCTTATTATGAATCTGACAGTGTACCAAAGGGGTAAGATGTAAAGGTAAACTTTCTCTGGTCACCAGAATAACTTACAGTCCAAAAGAAACTTGTGACTATCTAATAGTATTGTAGTGGAGAAAAAAATTTTACTCTACCCTTCTACGTTCTTTTGGCTCTTCTATCAATTAAACTGACATAAAACGATTGGGTGATGGGCATTAAGGAGGGTCCGTGATGTGATGAGCACTGGGTGTTATATATGCAACTAATGAATTATTGAACACTACCTCTGAAACTAATAATGTATTATATGTTGGCTAATTGAATTTAACTAAAAAATAAACTGACATAAAACAGATTAAAGGAGAAAAATAAATTTAATTACATACATATGGGAGCCCCATAAGACTATGTGCCCCACAAGTAGCCAATTAATTGAGGCTTATATGCCAACCTGAGCTAAGGAAAAGGGGGTAGAGGTCTGAGACTTTAAAGAAGGGGAAGACAATTCACAGGAAGATGGGAAGAGCAAATGTTGGGTAAACAATGTTTGCCATACCATATAGACAGTGGGACACACACAGGAATTTGATCTCTGAGCCCTGCAGGGCTTCTCCTCAGCTCAGCCCAACACCACCTAACCCATCATCTTTGTAATTATTTCTAGAGATAGTTTCTTCCTGGACCTCTGTCTATTTCTTTTTAGGTCTTTCATTTTTTATTTTTTTAAGATTTTATTTATTTATTTGAGAGAATGAGGTAGAGTGGGAGGGAGAAGCAGACTCCCCACCAAGAGGAGAGCCTGATGTGGGGCTTGATCCCAGGAACCCGAGGTGATGACCTGAGACAAAGGCAGATGCTTAACTGACTGAGCCACCCAGGCAACCCTCTTTTTAGGCCTTTAACGGTGAGAGGGTATGTAAAAGTTCTTCCTGAGTCTTTTGGTCCTTGATTGACTTCAGCTCGAATAATCCACATGCGAAAGTGGCACATTTGATGGCGGTCTGCCCTGAACCCCATCAGTACAGTTGACCCTTGAAAAATATGGGGTAGGGGTGCAGACTCCCTGTGCAATTGAAAATCTGTGTGTAACTTTTGATTCCCCAAACCTAACCACTAGTAGCCTACTGTTGACCAGCAGTCTTACCAGTAGTATAAAGTCAACTAACACATATTTTGTATGTTACATTGTATTCTTATGAGAATACCTAATTTTTTCTTAATTTTTTCAGTATTTCTAGGCTATGCAGCTGATCTGCAAGGTTTTTTTCAAATTGTCACAAGTCACAAAAAAAATTTCCAATATATTTATTGAAAAAATCTTCATACAAGTGGACTCATGTTCAAACATGTGTTGTTCAAGGGTGAACCGTACACTTGGTGACTCTTACGAATGTTCATTTTTCACTGGACTGTATCAGGTAAGATCCTAGAGGTCCTTACACCTAGATATCCACTTTAAATAATTGTTCTCCTGTCCAAAGACAGGACCTGGAACAGATTGCTTCTACGTATCATCCCACACTGATTTTGTTAACTGAATTAATTTAATTATGTACTTTACTGCTGCATTTAGATGAGTGATAAATTTACATTGTTTATGCACAATAATGTAAAAACTTTAACCACAAACTCTGCTTGAAGTGGCCGGTATTTAGAGGTCATCTGATCCAGTGTTCCCACCAATGGACAGATTAGTAAAGTGATTTGCCCGAGGTCATACTTACAGCTTGTTACTGTTATTGACAGAGCTCCGGTGTTCCGATTCTCAGTTTAGCGATCATACTATTACAGTCACTGTTCAGGACTCTCAGGCAGGCAGGTCATAGCTCTTGCTTAACTATCAGAAAGTGTGGAATGATGAGTTCTGTTTGCTTGATGATAACCATCATACTCTTTGTTGTAATCCTAATAAATATAATTCAGCATTGTTTGAAAAGCCACTTCCTTGTAGACATTCATCTGTCCTTGATTATTCAGTCCCTATAATTTTAAATAGAGTATCATTTTAAAAGAAGGAAACATTACAGATAACTGTATTTTCCAATGGTTTTTTTGTAATGCATTTTATTTTATCTCACCAAACTGGTAATGAAAATTCTAGCTTTTATTCAAATATATATATTGAAAAGTGTTTCTTTTTTATGAATAATAATGTCACAAATATTCACTTTCTTCTTTTGTAAAAAACGTCTGTTTTCCAACTTTATTAACATACAATTGTCATATAACATTGTGTAAGTTTAAAGGGTACAGTAAGTTGATTTGAGATACTCAATATGTTGAGAAATGATCAGCACAATTGCACTAGTTAACATCTCCATCACCTCACAGAATGAAACCATTTATTTTTTTGCAGTGGGAACATTTAAGATGTACTCTCTTAGTTACTTTAAAATGTGCAATACAGTAGTGTTAACTATAGCCACCATGTGGGACATTACATGCCCGAGATTTATTTATCTTCTAACTGGGAGTTCATACCTTTTGACTACCTTCACTCATTAACATTTTTGATATGACAAAATTATAGAAATAGAGAACAGATTAGTTGTTGCCAGGGTTTAAAAAGGGGGTGGGGGCAGGAGGGAAGTGGATATGTCTATGAAAGGGCAACAGGAGAGATCCTTGTGATGGAAATATTCAGTATCTCAACTGTATCAATGTAATATCCTGGTTGTCATGGTAAAGTATAACTTTGCAAGATATTACCATTGTGGGAAACTGGGTAAAGTGCACGTGGTATTACCTATATTATTTCTTACAGCTGCATTGTAAATCTGTAATTATCAAATATATATACATATACGTGAAATATGTTATCTGCAAATATATATCAAAAACGTTATCTGCAAGTCTTCTCAAATCACTAATACAATTCCAGTAAGACACATGTGGCCACAGAAAACTGAGATGAAATACACTGGGACTAGGAGTAGTTAGATGGATAGCGGGAAGGAAGAAGGTGGCAACGGTTCCAAGTAAAAGAATAGATCAAATAATCCCATTGACATAACCAGTGAATTGTTACCATGACAAGGAAACCAATACGACAGGGACCCAGTCCTGATACTGCAACTTTCACTAATGCAAAACAATGTTCTTTTTTTCTTTTGAATTGATTTCTTTTGAAATCACAAAAATAAATGATTTTGTTACTCCAACTTGGCACAAAATAAATTTGTGTAGTATGAGGAATCAGTTGAATACAGTATTAGTGTTTTGTAAAAGTTAAGCATATGTATGAAAACCAATTTTTTGACTATTGTCATGATTTTTGTTTGTTTTATCCGACTTTATGTTGCTAAAAGCACTTGAGAGAAGTAGGCATGTGGGACTCAATGTTATTGATATATCTAGAAGAATTTGACTAGTTACATTTGCCAAGTTTAAATTCTAAAGAGATTTAGTTTTGTAAAATATTAGTTTTTATTATGTAACAGTAGTAAATATTTAGAGGAATAATTTAATATATATTTAAAGCTAAATACATTAATTATCAAAGCAAACAAAAAAAGTCAAAAGCTCTTTGGACGGTTAAGATTTCAGCAATGTGCCTCAGCCAAGGCTGGCACTCGTACTTGCTGAAGGATTAATTCCAAGACTCTGGGGGCCTCCCTTCAGAACTAATGATATCCTACAAAATCAGTAATTTGTATTTCTCCAAGTATTAGTTGTATCAGAACAAGCACAGCACCTGACATGAAGCAGCTGCTCCATAAAAGTGGGTAGAATGGTTTATTTTACTATAGACATACAATGTAGCCGAACTTGTTATTCTGAACTAGAACTTACAAATACGACCTGGGAAAGGTTTCATCACCATGAATGGACATGCTAGAACTACTATACATTTGCAATCTCCTAAGTGGTAATGAGATCAATAGTTACCCTTGTGACAAAAATGTAAAAGAGAAAGCAATCAGCCTGATTCTGATGTTGTCCAATTGAACTGCAGTCCTGTGTACTGTTAATCTAACACGATGATACACTTTGAGCAGGGCCGCCCATGCTGGTAACTGGGAGTGACTAAGCCCCTGGCACAGCTATGCAGAAGTCTAGGCAACTCCTAGAACTGTACACGATACAAACTGCAGAGACCAGAGAGAATGAACCCTCAGCTAGAGGTTGAAGGTGAGAAAAAGGATCCAGTTTAAAAAGGAGTTTAAACCTGAACCAAGTAATGTAATGTGAGACTATATCTTTAAGTCCAGTGATCAAAAGTTGGATTGTAGATGCCCTCACACTGGTCTAAAAATCAGATCTGCATTGGAAAAGACTCTGAATGCCTGATTGAAAGAGACAAAGATGAAATTACTGTGAAATGTACACATATTACACCTTAAATTATTTCATGCTTAGAGTTGTTCTGGGGGCAGAATCCCAAGAGTAAAGTGTTCTGAAGCCCTCAACTGCCTCACCCCCTAAATTTATATTCTCTGGCAAGGGCCAGAAAAATTTACATAAAACAAATCTGGCAGAACTGGAGAAGCTTTCTGTCTCCTGGCAGCCCTACGAGTGTCAGGAGATAAATCCTAGCTTATTTACCTTGCATTATGAGACAGTTACAGATGTATTACAGCTCCTCTCAATCACTTAGTTCTGGGCTTATTAACTTTCCTAGCAGCTGGAGTAGTATCTCACTATTTGAGAAAGAGAGGAGATGCATTAGTGATTAAATGACTTAATAAACGATCTGTCACTTTTCATGTTTCATAAACCTGAGCACATTTATGAAGGACAAGGAGGTAGATTCCTTAATGTTTTTGATATAAAGCTTATGAGAGTAGAGGAAAGGATAATATAGGGGTATCTCAGATGCCTTTTCTGATTTGCATTTAATCTCTAATAAAGCAGAGAAAAATCAGACCTATCTAGAAAATAGGTTCCATATTAGCTATTAAGCGATAATAGAAATAAGAAGTCATGTACATTCACCTTCGTATCTCACGCGTGCCTGTGCGGGCACACACACACACAAACACACGTGCGTGCATATGCCATTTAAAGTTCTAGAAGTGAGAAAACAATCATTTTTAGCTACAAGGAAATTGGTTAGCCCCGACTACACAAATCTCATCTTGGCTGCGTCATCTGCTACCTGTGTTATATAAGCACTGTGATTCTCCGTTTCCCTCTCCATATGATAAGGATGTACTTACCTTTTAGGCCTGTTGGGAAGTAATTACAATTATTTTTAAAAATACTTAGAACAGTGTCTGGAACATAGAAAGCCCACAATATAAGTGGAACAATTTTTTTTTAATCAAAGGTGAGACCAAAATTAACTTTGTTAGGCAAACCAACCTTTAAGTAAATTTACCATTAATTCGTGTCCATGGGGTAGATTATTTGCAATGTCCTTGGTGCTATTTTGCTATTTCTCTTCAGTGGGGTGAATTAGGGCAAGAAGGAGAAATGGATCTGCTCTTTTTATAACAAATTAGCAAGGAATTAGTAGAGGAGCCTCCTTCCCTACCCCCAGAATATCCTGATGGTGTAAAGTTAAGAGGAAAAATAATTTTCCATGTTCGTGCTGTTTGTAAATTAGAGTTTACCACGGGAAATTACCGTTTGTAAATTACAAATCTGTTAACTTTGCTACAACATTTTTAACAGCTAAATGGACAGGAAAAAATCTTACTTTGTGAGCATTCTCTCTTTCTTTCTTCCATAATTGAACTCTGTTGGTTAATGCAGAGTAGCTGAAAGAATGAGTCCTTGAATTGTGACATCACCGTGTATTTAAAGGACATTTTCTTACCAACAGTATGATAATAATTTTAAATCTGGTTTCAATGAATACATCACAGAATCTCAAGGGTCTAAATTAAGCTGACTGTTAGTTTGAATAAGAAAAAAAACAAAAGCATTAATCATACACACGACTTCCTGAAAATTTTGCTATGAAAGCTCCACTGGATCTCCTTGTGTTGCTATCATTTTGCACCCAGTGTGTGGTCAGTGCCTCACTTGAAGCACAAAAGTCTTCACGATGTTAATTGCAGAGTTTGCAAAACGAATGCCAATGTAGGAAAAAGGATCTAAATAACACCACGAAGTGTCACATTGCACGAAACCTTGATGAGAGCAAAAATAAATCTTGGGAGTCTGATTATAAGAGACGATGCCTGTTTTTCAAAGTCCGCTTAAGATCATGTTTGTGTGTGTGTGTCTGTGTGTTCACCTACATTTGAAGAATTCCTGATAAATCTCTCTTACTCATCTCTCTATTGCTTTGTTTTTATTCTTTAAAGATCTAGGTTATTTTATGAGACAAAAATATTACGTACTTCCTCAGCCTCAATGCCCTCAATGATGGCCGTCTCCTTGACCTCGGAAGCTCACCTCGGAAGCTGCCCTGCTGAGGAGAGTTTGTTGTGATCCTCTCAGTCCTCCTGGGGCCAACCAGTCACTTGCCCTGGGAATGCCACACCCCGTACGCTTGACGGTGCGCCGCTGGGTAATCTGCTACATGGCCAGAACTTCTGCGTCCTCTACTTCCAAATTTGATGAAACACCACAAGAGAGGACTTGATATTCTGAGTTTCTATAGAGAGAGCAAAATGATGCATTCCAGAATATGAAGGCGTTCACTCCCACTGTGGCTAAACTTTGACTTACAGGAAGCAAAAAATTAGAGAACAAGGCAAATGGGTTCTCTCTCCTGCCTCCCTTCCATAGATACTCAAAGGCATAGTCAACTTCTCCTTGCCATCCTCCAGAGCAGCCCCATACCCAGCAATGCTCTTGCTAAGAAGCTGCTGTATCCCTGGGCAGTGGGCCACGAAGTGGACACCGGTGCGGCCCTGCATTCTGTGGCTTCCCCTCTCTCATTGCTTCACTCTCTTTTCTTCACCTCTGCTGCACGGGGCTGGGTTTCACCTGTGAAACTGCTGCATTGTCACTTTTATTACTGCCTCAGGCTCTCTCTTCTAGGGAAACTGGGCAATGACGGTTATATTTTACTTATATTTTTAGACGGGGAGACTTATCATTTTACTCTTTTTGTCTTCCTAAAGAAAATTGTTATTTTGGGGGATTAAGAGCCCTAGCGTTCGAAGTTAAAGTGAGCTGGAATATTGTTATAAGCAATAAGAACCAGTAACTCGATAGGGCCTGGAAACAACAACAACAACAACAACTGAATGTCTACTTTCACCTTATTGGGAGACCAAGATAATTCAGAGCAAAGCAATGCATCTATTTATCAATAATCTTAGCAAGAAAGAAAAATACTACTTCTTTAGCAAGGCTGATGGCTTTTACTTTTCTGAGAAACACTAGAAAAGGCTAGCCCCTGGTGGTCAGAAGAAGGATGGTTGTTGAAACAAGGATAATCATGTATAGCCCATAGAATCCGTTCAACAAAGGCAGAAATAAAACATGTGATTCTAAAGGACAGTAGAAACTTTTCACAAAGATAATAAACCCAATTTACTGATTCTAGAACAAGACAAGAGACTGGGCTCACCAACCTGCAGGAGTTTGTTAGTTTTTTTGTTTGTGTGTTTGTTTCTGTTTGTCTCTGGTTTGTTTCTTGGGAAAGGAATGTAATGGGATTCACAACCCTCTCGATCCTCCAGCTCCACTCCTTGGAGCAAACAGCGGCTCCTCTATGTGTTCCTTCACCTCCCACCCCCTCATCCCAACAGAAAGGACCTATAACATAGCAACCCAACAATTTCCTTTTAAAATATCTCAAATATGTGATTTTAAATGAAATAATCAAGAATACTTTGACTATCAACTCTCCTCTTTAACTGAACACAAACTATCATGAATCTCAGAGAAGAACATGAGGAAACTCCCCTCAGATATTCACTGTTTTATTCTTATTTATCTAACAGGCAGTGATTTTACTAAATAAAAAATGAGCTTGAAGGATGGGAGAATATGCCACCCCAAAATAAGCCACTTTGGCATGAGGATTATTTTGAGCTAAAGGCACTTAAAAATCAGCAGATACAAGAAGACCATTCTGGGGCACCTGGGTGGCGCAGTCGTTAAGCGTCTGCCTTCAGCTCAGGGTGTGATCCGGGCGTTATGAGATCGAGCCCCACATCAGGCTTCCCTGCTGGGAGTCTGCTTCTTCCTCTCCCACTCCCCCTTCTTGTGTTCCCTCTCTCTCTGGCTGTCTCTATCTCTGTTAAATAAATAAATAAATAAAATCTTAAAAAAAAAAAAAAAAAGGCCATTCTGATTTCCCTCTTCTTCCTGAAAGCAGGAGATTAAAAACTCCCATGTGAAAGACATCCTCTCTGTATCAAGAGGAAAGGAACATTTTTTGATGGTGAGTCAAAGCTGAGAGAATTCTGTACAAACAGACCTTGTTAAAATAATTGTCCTCTTCCCTTAGCCTCCCCATTTATTTTAGTTACCTTTTCACAATTGCCTCTCTTTGTTAAACATAGTATAAAGATCTCTAGATTTCCCCATTCCTTTGGGTCATTTCCTTGTGAGGGCATCTGGGTCAGGTAACACATATATGAATTTGTCAGCTTTTCTCCTGGCAATCTCTCTTCTGTCCGTTGAATTCTTTGGCCCAGATAGAAAACCCTAAGAAGGTAGAGGTAATATTGTGCCTCCCCCGCAGTTTCCATATCCCGTTACCTTCTCGCCAGCATGTTTTCACTCCTGCTCAGCTACTGCTTGGGGCCGAATCAGTGGCGACAGCTGCTACTGTGAGCAACTGGAGTCCCCGGCAGCTAATCTGCATAGAAGAGGAGGTAATCAGTGGACACAGGATGCAGCAATCAACGAAATGTTCTTTTCCAATTCTGCGTGGGCTGTTTAGCACTGAAGATTATTTCATGGTTCCAGACTGACTAGAGAAACAATAGTGATATAAAAGGGAATAGTCAGCTTATGTTTTCACATAAAAATGAAAAATGTTTATGACCCCCCTAAATGATAAATACATGGTCTCCATCCTACTGCAG
The DNA here is from genome assembly GCF_023065955.2 of Ursus arctos. Classification (NCBI taxonomy): domain Eukaryota; kingdom Metazoa; phylum Chordata; class Mammalia; order Carnivora; family Ursidae; genus Ursus; species Ursus arctos. The sequence goes on from NW_026622974.1 coordinate 9,844,801, forward strand.
CATTTGACACTTTTCCCTTTGAAATTTTTTCTTACTGTGTCTTTTGAAAGATTCTTCCCTCCTGCACCTTTCTCCTTGATTTGCATTGATTTCACCCAGTAAATACTAATTTTCTCCAGGATTCCAGTCTTAAACCTGTTTAAATAATGTAGATGAAGAGCCTGACATAGTGTCTATAGACCATAAATAATGTCTTCTTTCCTCCCTTCTCTTCAGACTCTCCCCTCTCAGCTTTTGTGGACTTATCTACTACCAGCCATTCAATGGCCATCTCCATTAGGAGACTGAAAATCTGTCTCCAGTCCCCAAACCTCTACAAAGGCCCAGGCCCATATAGATAAATGTCTTCAATCACTTTCTTAAAGTTTTCAGTCATCTCACAGTCAACTTCCACCAAACTGAATATTTTTATCCTCCCTAAAAATCTTCCCTCTCCTGTGCTTCCTATTGCTGTATAAATTATCATAATTATTTGCTACTAACACTAAAAAGATTTTTATCCTCTTAGAGTTACTCATTTCCTCTTCCCTCTATTTTCACTGCTTCTAGTCTATTCCATTCCCCATATTTTCACAACAGGACAATAGCATCTAACACTTGTCCCCGCTTCCTGTCTCCCTCAACACCAAGGTAGCCATCCCTGTGCATCAGAATTACATTTTTATAATCCTTTCCATATCATCCTACATATCTGCGCAGAAGTCATCTGTAGTTCTGCTCTTTGCCAGTTGCACCAGATCTCTAGTTACTGTTCTTGATATATCCATGCCAGCACCATCAAGATTTCTTCTGCCTGAAATTCCAACCCTCTGACTTGATAAAATCCACGTCACCATGAAAACCCTAACTCAACTTTCTTCTTTCCACTGAAACTTTCCCAGACTTCCTTGTTCAGGCATGATTCACCACTGCTTTCTCTATATTCCTACAGTAATCCATCAAACCTTTTATAGACTTTAAGAAATGTGTATGATTAATGAATGCATTACAGTCTTTCTTCAATTCATCTTCAGCTTAAGTTTTTTCAATTACAATTTTTACTGCACTGTGTCATTGGCCTGTTTATATGTACCGATCTCCCCCTTCCTAGATATGTTGGAGAAAAAGGGCAAAATCCTTTACACCTTCTCATACTCAGTGTCTACCGCTAATATTTTGCTTATAGAAGGTCCTGATAATATTATTTCTCAATAAGTTTCATTACACAAGAATTCAAACTAGGTAGTCTGACCTTTTGTGTAAGCAACTCAGTTATTTTTTTGGTAATTCCTCTTCATTGCTTAATTGTATATCCCTTATTACTGACACTTGGGAAACAGACCCCAGCCTTTCCAGCTCACATGAGAAGTGACTGAAACTGATGAATATTGAGGGAAAATATTAATGTAATTAACCATATAATTATTTTTCTCTTAATCAGAAGATAGGCTAAAAATAATTTTTTTTTTGAGAGAGAGGGAGAGAAAGGTTGGGAGGGGCAGAGCAAGAGCGAATCTCAAGCAGGCTCCATACCCAGTGCAGAGCCCTGAGGCAGAGATCAATCTCACAACCCTGAGATCATGACCTGAGCTGAAATCAAGGGTCAGATGCTTTACCAACTGAGCCACCCAGATGCCCCTAAAAATGCTTTCTTGATATGATTTACTGTTTTACTTTTTTATTTGATGAACTAGAGTAAAAACCTCACAGTTAAAATATTACCTATTTACTTACTTTATTTTATTAGTTTATTTTAATATGCCAGATATAACAGAATGTTTCTTGTTGGCAGGTTACAGCATGTGCAGTCAAATAAGATGTTGCCTCTACCCCCAAGATATTTACAGGCTAGTACAGACCCAGACATGTAAACAATTAACATCCAAAGCCAAATTAATCAAGTGATAAATAGAGGTATAGGCAGTGCAGTGAAAGAGCAAAATAGGAAAAATTAGTTTAAACTGAGACCAGGAGTGATGTGATGACATATGTTTTTCCTGACTTAACATTCTCTCATAAGAACAACTAATGGCTATTCAAGAACAAATCATCCCTGAGAGAATCCTAGAATACAGGGGTGAGGCTGAAGCACCTCCCCCCTCCCTGCAGCACAGAGATCAAGACAGACAGCATTAGAAGGGTGAGAGAAGTGGCTACACATTGACCTCATTGCTCCTCCTCCAAGCCAGCACAGCACCATGTGGAGAGTTCTCCTCTGAGCCTCTGGTTCCTCCAGTGAGAAAGAGAATTCTGAAGGAACAACCAGCAGCCCCTGTGCCACACCCCTCCCCTGCCTCACCCAGCAATGTGTGTTTCTTTGCAAGAACCCCTACTCTGATCTCACATCATGGAAATTGTAGGGGAATCTGTGGGGCTCAACCACTGGGAATGAAGACTGTGATGGAGAAGGGGAAAGGGCTTGCAACAGCCAGCACAAGGTTCTTGGTAGACTGGCTTCATACCGGCAGTGCTCATACCAACCAGAGGCTTTGCTTATCTGCAGAACCAAGTTAGGAGCGCACCTGACCAAGGAACTCAGCTAGGTACAGATCTGCCTGATTCAGATCCTCAAATAAGGAGTTTTGCTGGCAATAGCACCTGGTTTTCCATGCCTGGGCAAAGAGCTGAATGACAGCCCCACCCGCTGTGAACACGACCCCATATGACCAGAAGGTCTACAGACAAATCCTGGAAGCTGTGAGGCCCAGCGGCACTTGAGCTGAGAGATGGTCAAGCAGGGATGATCATCTGCAGAGCAAAGTCAGGATCAGGTGCAGAATGTTCCCATGCTATGCACAGGAAGAGGAATGATTCATAGCCAGGGCTGAGGATAGCTCCTGGCTCTTCCTGACTGGAGAGCCTGCTTGGGAAATTGAGAGTAGCCAGGAGTGGCTCTTCTCCCTCCTGCCCAGGTAAAATGCTGAGAAACAGCCTCACACGCTGTGGAGAGTGTGTTCTGGCCCCATCTGACTAGAAGTGTTGCCAAAACCACCTGGAAGTTGTGCTGTTGGTACTTGAGCCAAAAGGTGGGTAGAGCTAATAATTTGCAGAGCAAAGCCGTGACCCTGTTTGGTCGAGGAACTTAGAGTGCAGGTCAGCTTGAGTTAAGACGACAAAGACCTTTAGAGCTGCTTCTGCTGCACCCCAGCAGGGAGTTTAATTCATAGTTCCACCCATTGCTGAATACAGCCTACAGCTTGTTCAACCAGGAAACCTAACTAGAGCATATGAGAAGTCGCATAGCCCATTAAAAAGCCCTAGGTACAGTAGCACTTGAACAGAGAGCACAGCCCAGGGCTTCCTTCTCCTATGGAGCAAAACCAGTGGTCTCACCTGGCCAGGGAATTCAGCACTCTGGACTGATTTGGGTCCCCAAACAACAAGCTGTACAGGTCCTGGGTCCCATCCAGCTACCCCACCCTCCCTATGAATTAGGGAAACGAATTCATAGCCCCATCTACTACTGAATATAGGACCTCGTCCCAAACACCTAGTAAGGCTGACCAAAACAATCTAGGCAACCATGAAGACCGTATTTCAGCCTCACTTGGGTAAGGAACCAAGCTAGCAGTCCTATCCAACTATTTTCAGCCAGTGGCACACTCTTCCATCACCATCCTCAGAGCTTGAACAGTTGCCTCTCCCAAAACTAGACCATAACAGCAGGCCCCACCTACCCAAGGACATGACCAGTAGACACACCCAGAAACGAATAGCTGACTGGTAAAAAGCTGTCTCTGACAAAAGAAATTGGTTAAGTCTGGAAGAGGAGGTCAGTTACTCAAATATGCAGATACCAATGTAAGGAATCAAGAATCATGAAAAATCAGGTAAATAGGACTCCAAAATCTGTTATTAGTTATACTAATAACTGATAATTACTAATAACTAATAATCTGTTATTAGTTATACAATATGTTTTAAATCATGAAAGTAACAGTAATAACCTAAGAAAATGAGAGTGAGAAGTATAAGTGTAAAGTGTATGAATTTTATTGAAATTATTAAAGTATTGAAATTATTATCAGCATAAGTAAGGTCTTATAAATTTAAGACATTTTGTGTAAGCCTCATGGTAAACACGAGGGAAAATCCTGTAGTTATCACACAAATATCTTCTCTAAGAACAATAGCATGAAACTAGAAATTAAAACAAAAGAAAGGTTGGAAAATTGATGAACACGTAGAAATGAAATAACACTTCTAAAAAATCAAGGGTCAAAGAAGAAATTAAGGAGGGGATAAATGGAAACACAACATACCAGAACTTGCAGGGTGCAGCGAAAGCAGTTCCAAGATGAAGTTCATAGTGATAAACACCTACATTAAAAATCAAGAAATATCCCAAATAAACAACCCAACTCTACACCTTACAGAACTAGGGAAAAAAAGAGAGAGAGAGTGAGCAAACTGAGCCCAAAGTTAGCAGAAGAAAGGAAACACAGAAAACAAAGAAAAGGTTAACCAAATTAAGATTTAGTTTTTTGAAAAAAATAAAAATGGCAAATCCTTCATTAGACTATCCAAGGAAAAAAGAGGACCAAAATCAACAGAATTATAAATGAAAAAGGAGGTATTGCAACTAGCAACAAACAAATTCAAAGGATCACAAGAGACTTCTATGAATAATTATACACCAACAAACTGAACAACCTAGAAAAAAAATTTTTAATTCTTAAAAGCAACTTACTAAAACGGAATCAGGAAGAAATAGAGAATCTCAATAGACCAATACTAGTGAGGAGATTGAATTGGTAATAAAAAATCTCCCAGGGAAGGAAAGCCCAGGACCAGATAGCTTCACCAGTGAATTTTACCAAAAATGTAAAAATTTAACACTAATCTTTCTCAAAGTCTTCCAAAAATTTGAAGAAGAAGGAAGAGTACCAAACTCATTTTATAAGGCCAGTATTATCCTGATACCAAAACCAGAAAAGGACAATACTAGGAAAAACAAAACAAAACAAACAAACAAAAAAAATATAGACCAATATCCTGATGATTATAGATGTAAAAATCCTCAACAAAATATTAATAAATTGAATTCAACAACACATTAAAAAGATTATTCAGTGTGATCCAGGGGAATTTATTCCTGGGATGCAAGAATAACTCAATGTATGCAAATCAATCGAGGTAATACATTACATTAACAGAATGAAATAAATAAATCATATAATTGTCACAATAAATTGTCACAGAAAAATAGTTTGACTAAATTCAACAACCATTTATAATTTAAAAAAACTTAAGAAATTAGGCATAGAAGAAACATATCTCAACAAAATAAAGTTCATATATGGCAAGCCCACAATTAACATCATACTCAATAGTGAAAGATTGAAAGCTTTCTCTCTAAGATCAGGAACAAAACAGGGATGTCCATTTTCACTACCTCTATTCACCATAGTACTAGAAGGCCTTATAGTTAAAGCAGTCAGGCAAGAAAAAGAAATAGAAGATATCAGAATTATAAAGGAAAAAGTAAAATTATCTCTATTTGCAAATGACATGATTTTATATATAGAAAATGCTAAAGACTCAACCAAAACACTGTACATCTAATCGATGAATTCAGTAAACTTGCAGAATACAAAATTAACATAGAAAATCAGTAGCATTTCTATACACTAACATCAAATTTTCTGAAAAAGAAATAAAGATGGATTCCTGTCTCACACTAATGAATCATTGAACACTACATCAAAAAATAATGATGTACTCTATGCTGGCTAATTGAACATAATAATAAAAAAAAAACTAAAAAAAATAAAAGACAATGAAGATAAAGAAATAAAGAAATTGATCCCATTTACAAGAGTATCAAAAACTATAAAATACTTAGAAGTAAATTTAAGGAGACAGTGATGAAAGAAATCCAAGAAGGTACAAATAAGTGGAAAGACAACCCATGTTCCTAGTTAGAAGGATTAATATTTTAAAAATAACAATACTATCAAAAGCCATCTACCAATCTAATACAATTCCTATCAAGATTCTAATGACATTTTTTACAGATGTAAAACACTCCTAAAATTTATATGGAGCCACAAAAGACCCTGAATAATCAGAGAAATCCTGAGAAAGAAGAATGAAGCAGGAGGTACCAAACTTCTTAATTCCAAGCTATACCATAAAGCCATGGTCAGAAAAATAGAATGGTACTGATATAAAAACAGATAAATAGAATAATGGAACAGAATTGAGAGTCCAGAAACAAATCCAAGCATATACAGTCAACTAATATTTGACAAGGAAGCCAAAAATACTTAATGGAAAAAAGACACTTCATAAAATGGTGCTGGGATAATTGAATACTCACATGTAAAAGAATGAAACTGGACCCATATCTTATATCACTCCCAAAAATTAATTCCAAATGGATGAAAATGTACTCCAAATGGATTAAAAACTTAATTCCTAATGGAGTAAAATGTAAGACATGAAACCATAAAATTCCTAGAAGAAAACATAATAAATCTCCTTGATGTGGATCTTGGTAATGGTTTTTTTGATATGACACCTAAAGCACAACCATCAAAATAAAAATAAATAAGTGAGACCATATTAAACAAAAATCTTATTCACAGCGAAAGAAACAATTAACAAGGCAAAAAGACAACCTACAGAATAGGAAAAAAATATTTGCAAACCATATATTTGATAAGGACTTAATACCAAAAATACATAAAAACCTCATATAACTCAATAGTGAAGAAATAAATAAACCAATTTAAAAACTGGGCAAAGAACCTGAAGACATTTCTCCAAAAAAGTTATGTAAAAGGCAAACAAGTACATGAAAAGATGCTCAACATCATTGTCATGAGGGAAAAGCAAATTAAAACCACAGTGAGATATGACCTTGCATCTGTAAAATGGCCATTATCAAAAAGACAGGAGATACGAATGCTGGTGTGAATGTGGAGAAAAGGAAACCCCCACGCACTGGTGGAACTGTAAATTGGTATAGCCACCCCGGGAAACAGTACGGAGGATCCTCAAAACAGTTTAAAAAGATCTACCATACGCCCCAATAATTCCATTTCTGGGAATATATCCAAAGAAAATGAAAACACTAATTCAAAAAGATATCTGTGTCCCCATGTTCACAGCAGCATTATTTATAATAGCCAAGACACGCAAGCAACCTGAGTGTCCATCAATGGATGAATGGATAAAGAAGTTGTGGTATATATTTACAATGGAATATAATTCAGTCATTAAAAATGAGGAAATTTTTCTGTTTGGGATAACATGGATCAACTTAAAGGCATTATGCTAAGTCAAATAAGTCAGACAAAGACAAATACTATGGAATCTCATTTATATGTAGAATCCAAAAAGAAAGAAAAAAAAAAGAACCACACAACTCATAGAAAAGAGATCAGACTCGTAGAGGTGGAGGTGTGGGGAGGGGCAATCGGAGGAAGGTGGTTCAAAGATACAAACTTCCAGTTATAAGATCAATAAGTACGAAAGACGTAATGTACCACATGATAGCTACAGCTAACACTGCTCTATTCTTTTTTTTTTTTTTTAAGATTTTATTTATTTATTCGACAGAGATAGAGACAGCCAGCGAGAGAGGGAACACAAGCAGGGGGAGTGGGAGAGGAAGCAGCAGGCTCATAGCGGAGGAGCCTGATGTGGGGCTCGATCCCATAACGCCGGGATCACGCCCTGAGCCGAAGGCAGACGCTTAACCCCTGTGCCACCCAGGCGCCCCAGCACTGCTCTATTCTATATGGGAAAGTTGTCAAGAGAGTAAATCCTAAGCGTTCTCATCACAAGGAAAAACTTTTTTCTATTTTTTTTCTTTTCTTTTTATTCTAACTATATGAGAAGATGGATGTTAGCGGCACCTATTGTGGTACTCACTGCACAATACATGTAAATCAAACCATCATGTGTTTACCTTAAACTTATATGGTATTCTATGTCAATTATTTCTCAATAAAACTGGAAGAAAAAAAATGAGAATATACTTCATAAAGGAGTTGGCCATTTAAAGGATGCTTGCCAAATCGGGCCCTAATTCTTGGCCCATTTGTAACAATGATACTCGTTGGATACTCTCATGGAAATTGGTGGGTTTTCCATTCAAACAGCAACTGGCTTATTTCTGTTTCGTCCCTTCTGTCATGTCATAGAATAATACCACCTCATGTATTATTTTTACTTGTTATTTGTCGTTTAAGCATTGTGGAGTTAGGCACTCTTAAATGCTTCTTTTTTTTTTTTTTTAAGATTTTATTTATTTATTTGACAGAGAGACAGCCAGCGAGAGAGGGAACATAAGCAGGGGGAGTGGGAGAGGAAGAAGCAGGCTCATAGCGGAGGAGCCTGATGTGGGGCTCGATCCCACAACGCCAGGATCACGCCCTGAGCCGAAGGCAGGCGCTTAACCGCTGTGCCAACCAGGCGCCCCCTCTTAAATGCTTCTTAACAGAACATGTAGAACCTTCGAGTCAATTACCTGTAGCCACGCTATTAACCTAGCATTTCTGAACTCACGATCATTTGCAACAGATGATTAGAGAATAATTTCCAAAAGTACTGCAAACTTCACTGATCATTTTTTATCATTTTTTCCTCATGAATTTCTTAGAGGTACTAAAAAACATAGTTGTTTTGAGGTACTTCAACCCACCTTAAGTAAATATTACATCTCATCAATCTATAAGTAAAAATTAGTTATACATAAACAGTCATTCATTTATTGTATAATTGGAATATTAATGGTCCACCTCTTTTGTAGACTACTTAAAACTGTGATCTTTTAAAAAAAACGGTAGTTAAAAAGGAACTTCTCTAATACTGATTTCTAAGGCAATTAAAATAGTCAAATACTTTATGTTATCAGTATAAACATAGTAGGATGTTTAAAAATGTTTCAAATTATTTACAACTTTTTTCCTACATTCCTGACCCAGTCCCAATTTCCACAATAGAATTTATGATCCCTTTCCTACAATCAATGGACATAGGGAATCTCATTCTCAGAATAAATCTATTCTTAGAATAAATTAAAATCTAGAAATGTATCAATCAAAAGCACACTCCTACAAACTGGAAGAAGTTTTGCTGGAATAGGTAGAGAATAAGAAAAATATGTGCTGTTCTTTAAGTGTATTCAGTTATGAATTATTTTCCTAAGCCTCTGAAATTTTAAAGACATCCTATGCATCATTAAGGTACTTATGCCAACGAAAGGTAAATGATTAAAGAAACTTTCTAAATAACATCCCCCGCAAGGAATATCAAACAGACATAATGATTATTAAAGTATTAGCTTCTCATTAAGAGGCAGTGCTGATTAACGGAACTGTTATTTGAATCTCAATAATTCTCTTGTTGGGCGAGATATGTTAAGTCTCTGCTTCATGTTTTATGTTTTCTTAAGCATAAATCATGCATACAATGCTTCCAAAAAAGCTTCAAAGAGTATAGCACTTTGTATAGGCATTCTAGGAGAGAGCTGTGCCTAATTAAAGTAGTGGTCATGTCATTTGATAATAACAATCTTTATGATTTTTTTGCTTCTGCATATATTATGCATTGCTTAGTCCATTTCAGAAGCTTTGGAAAGCCTGGGATAGAAAGGAGGAAGAATTACAGCGTATGACTCATTTACTCTACCTTAGATTAGACTCTTATTCACCCTACTGGAAGCTCCTGTCAGTTCGAGGAGAAGACATTAGAACAAGTACTCTCTGCTTTTATTTTTATTTTTTCATGGGATAGCAAGAATCAGGGAATATAGGGAATATTAAAATGCTTTCCCAAGAGGGAAAGCAAAATCCTCAGTTTCACTATTAATGAGAAAGCTTCCTGCAAACTTCTACTGGACCTGTTTCTAACTCACTGAGACAAGTATGTCTGGATCTGATTATGGTGGCCAAAACTTTTTCAGTATTAACTCTATGTAGACATTG